>NC_091470.1:372511897-372793851 GCF_036971445.1 Narcine bancroftii
TCTCCCCCTCATCCCCTCACTCCCCCCTCATCCCCTCACTCCCCCCTCATCCCCTCACTCCCCCCTCATCCCCTCTCCCCATCCTCACTCCCCCCTCATCCCCTCTCCCCATCTTGATCTCTCCCCCTCTTCAATCTGTTTGAGCTTTCTCGAACAAGGACACATTGTATAGAGAACACAGTTACCAAATATGAAGAATACATTTCCAAAAATTAAACAATATTGTTTTACCCATTCCCCATACAATGTTGTCAGAATGACAAAAAAAAAAACAAACTATAGAAAAGAACTCTAGCCCCTACCAAAAAACCTGGGATGTTTTAGTAGTGTAGTTCTACTGATATATAAAATATTACTAACTGAGGGGAAAACCATGTACATAAATAAATACATTCAATGACCAAGACAAATAGATTTAATGAGCATGAAAATAGTCTATAAAAGGACTCCAAATTTTATGAAAGTTAGTGTTAGTATGACATGTGGAACATAAAGACAAGGCATGACATAACCTCGTGGGTGGAACAGAATCTTTCCATCTCAGTTGGATAGCTCTTCATGCTATAAGAGTTGTAAATGGCATGACGATGATCAGATGAAGAAAATATTTTGTTAAAGGATTAGATTCAAAATTCACATATTATTGACAAAACATGAAAAATCTCCCTCCAATAAGGTTCAAAAGCTCGACAAGACCAGAACATATGCATCAAAGTTGCTTCCCTATCATTACATGTGTCACATCAGGGATTTAGATCAGGAAATATACTAGATAATTTGTCTTAGGCACCCAAGTCTGATGTACATCCTGAATAAGAGAATGTCGAGCACATAGTGAAGTGTGAACTAATTTAAGAATCAAATCCCAATTTTTGATTGAGATAGAAAACTGTAGATCATACTCTTTCAATCTTATCGAGGGAAATCTGATGCGATATTGAAGGCATATCATAATTAAAGGTTATTAAACCCTTCTGGGAGGGTTGTAATTTGTAAATTACCCAAGCCTTGGGAACATTTGGTAATTGAACATGTAAAAAATTTCTGATCTGCAAAAATCTAAAAAAATGTGAATTTGGTAATTTAAACTTTGCTGATAACTGTTCAAAAGACATGAGCCAACTATCAACAAACAATTCTCAAAAACACTGGATACCATGATCATACCAATTGACAAACATCGAATCATATAGAGAAGAAGGAAATACATTATGACATGATATAAAATTTGATAAGGAAAATCCTTTTAAATCCAAAAAAAACTCTTGAATTGAAACCAGATTCACAAGGAATGTTTTACTACATGGCTGTATATCATTCTGTCAACTTTAGCTAAAGAAAATAGACAGGACAGCCCAGAGGGCTCGTCTACAGAGGCCAAATGGGTGAAGCTGAGGAATGGGAAAGTGTGACCACACTGATTGGGTTGTATTATAGACCACCCAATAATCCGAGAGAATTGGAGAAGAAAATCTGGAGAGAGATAGCAGGCCGATGTAAGAAACAGAAAGTTCTGATGTTAGGAGATTTTAACTTTCCACATATTGACTGGGACTCCCATACTGTAAAAGGGCTGAATGGCTTGGAGTTTGCCAAAAGTGTTCAGGAAAATTTTCTTAACCAATGTATAGAGGTATAACGAAATAAGATGCAATACTTGATCTCCTATTTGGAAACTAGGCAAGTCAGGTGACAGAAGTAAGTGAGGGCAAACATTTTGGATCCAGTGACCATAATGTTTTTAGTTTTGTTAATTATGGATAGGATGCAAGGATGGACAACGAGATAGACAACAGACTCGCCAAGGCAAATAGCGCCTTTGGAAGACTACACAAAAGAGTCTGGAGAAACAACCGACTGAAAAACCTCACAAAGATTAGCGTATACAGAGCCGTTGTCATACCCACACTCCTGTTCGGCTCCGAATCATGGGTCCTCTACCGGCATCACCTACGGCTCCTAGAACACTTCCACCAGCGTTGTCTCCACTCCATCCTCAACATTCATTGGAGCAACTTCATCTCCAACATCGAAGTACTCGAGATGGCAGAGACCGACAGCATCGAATCTACGCTGCTGAAGATCAAACTGCACTGGGTAGGTCACGTCTCCAGAATGGAGGACCATCGCCTTCCCAAGATCGTGTTATATGGCGAGCTCTCCACTGGCCACCGTGACAGAGGTGCACCAAAGAAGAGGTACAAGGACTGCCTAAAGAAATCTCTTGGTGCCTGCCACATTGACCACCGCCAGTGGGCTGATATGGCCTCAAACTGTGCATCTTGGCACCTCACAGTTCGGCAGGCAGCAACCTCCTTTGAAGAAGACCACAGAGCCCACCTCACTGACAAAAGGCAAAGGAGGAAAAACCCAACACCCAACCCCAACCCACCAATTTTCCCTTGCAACCGCTGCAACCGTGTCTGCCTGTCCCGCATCGGACTTGTCAGCCACAAACGAGCCTGCAGCTGACATGGATATTACCTCTCCATAAATCTTCGTCCGCGAAGCCAAGCCAAAGAAGAGAAATAAGAAGAATTATGGATAAGGATAGCTCTGGGCCACGGGTTGAGGTTCTAAATTGGAGAAAGGCCAATTGTTTGGAAATGAGAAAGGATCTAGGAAGAGTAGATTGTTTTCAAGCAAGGATGTGTCCAGTACGTGGCAGGCCTTCAAAGGGAAATTTTTGAGAGTGCATGTTCCTACCAGGATTAAAGGCAAAGATAACAAACATAGGGAACCTTGGTTTTCAAGGGATATTGTGTTTAAGAAGAAGAGAGAGGTGAATAAGAGGCAATAAGGAGCAAATGAGGTACTTGTAAAGAAAATGCTAAAAAAGGAAATCAGGAAGGCACAAAAGAGACATGAGTTTAGTTTGGAAGGTAATGAGAAGGGAAATTCAACGTGTTTCGACAAGTATATTAAGAGGAAAAGGATTATAAGGGATAAAATGGGTCATCTAGAGGATCAGAGGGGTCAACTATGTGTGGAGCCTCATGAAATGGAAGATATCTTAAACGGATTTTGCATCAGTATTTACTCAAGGAAACTGGCAGAGTGGATAAGGAAGGAACGGAAACAAACAGAAGTGTCATAGAACAAATGGAGATTAAGAAGAAAGAGGTTCTTGCTGCCTCACAGCGAATAAATTCCCCCAGGCTGGATATGATATTCCCTCGAGCCCTGAGGGAGATGTGTAGAAATTGCGGGGGCCCTGGCAGATATATTCAAAATGTCCTTAGTCATGGGTGAGGTGCCGGAGGATTGGAGGGAAATTCATGTTATCCCATTGATTAAAAAAGGTTTCAACCATATGACAATCATATGACAATTACAGTACAGAAACAGGCCATCTCGGCCCCTCTAGTCCGCATCAATTTAAGCAAACATAAAACAGGGCATTATAAGCCTGATGTCAGTCGCAGGTAAATTATTAGGAGGTCTGAGAAATAGGATTGTTCTGCAAATGAACCACAATCAGACAGAGAATCGTGATTAATAGGCTTTAATCACCTTAAAGCGTCAGCACAGCTTGCATGTTGCTGGCCTGGTTCCAAGACAGGTACTGAGGGAGAGATTTGGGCATTACAGCCTTTATGGCGATATCTGGGAGGAAGGAGTCACAGGTTCAGGGCCGGGCCAGCCCATACAGTACATACATCGTGGTAGCACCACATTCATCCCTCCTTTTTAAACAAAGTACAGCGGGGTGGTGTGGTTTAGTATTCATTGCAGCTTCATGTCAAAGTCCCTTACAGATTCAGCTTGTCTGGTGGTCTCATCTGTAGCTGCAACTGTCGCAGGGTCTGCTGTGGCACATCTGTCGGTTCCAGGGCAGTGTCTTGTGCAACAGGTGGTGCCTCCAGTGGCTGGGGGGGTGGGGGAGGATGGGATTGGTACCGTGGTGCTGTTTGGGTCAGTTGGAGTTTGGGGTGCGAATTTGGGTGTTGATAGTGGGGCCAATTGATTGGGGCCGGTCATTTGAGGGATCTCAAATGGAGATGGTGTCCTGTTGACCATCCTGATACTCCATGTAGGCATATTGGGGATTGGCATGGAGGAGATGGACCTTCTCGACCAGAGAATCAGTTTTTTGCTGTATGATATGCCTTTGAAACACCCAGGGTTTAGCAGCCAGAATGGTAGTGTGTTTCTAAATGCTGATTTCCTGGGGAAGGAAAAGAGCCTTTCATGTGGTGTTACGTTCATGGCCAGACAGAGAAGGGACCTAGTAGCATGGTGTCTGTTTTGCCACTGGGAGGTGGGCAGTCCTTTTGATTTAAGGGCTAAGAGGACCGCCTTCCAAAGGTACTAATACCTCTCGATTGCCGGTGTTGTGGGGGGGGGGGGAGGGTGGTTTAGCAGCCCACAACCATCGTCACAGGCCGACACAGAAGCCGCCATTGGAACACGGCAATTGAGTGGGCTGCCCAAGTCATCAGCCGCCTGTTCCCGTAGGCCGCTGCAGAATGGGCTCTGTCATCCAATTGTCAGCAGGAGATCGTGAAAGGGCCAATTGGGGCCAGGAGAGCACAAACTACACCTGTCAACACTGCAGCAAAACGGGCCGATCCAGCCAATCAGAGCCCATCAGTCATATGGCAGCCAGGGTCAGCCTGGCTATATAAAAGAGAGCAGCCAGTTTGTTAAATCAATGTCAACTGTACTCCTTGTGTTTGTCTTGTTTCTGAGCTAGAACTTCAAGAATGTTCATTGTTGGAGTTTTCATCTTTGAGCTGAGATATAAATCTGGTACTAAAGGTCTCGTGTGCTATAGTGAACAAATATCAAATAATAATGCTAAGGTTATTGGCCAACATTTATCCTCCAATCAAGAGATCTTTATTTTGCGTTGTGTTTCATATGGGATCTTGTTTTAGGAAAGTTGCTTGTCATGTCTCCAAATTACTACAACAACATTTAAAAAATATTATATCATTGATCATATCAACGATGAAAGAAATATACAATGCTTTGCTACAAAATGTTGACCAGTCTTCCGAAGTTGATTTCTGTGTTTTCTTTCCCACCAAGTCTGGTTTCCCACTGAACATCCAGTCTCCACTGATTCATGGCACTTCCTTCAGCACCACCAAGCTACTCTGACTCAGTCCCAAGCAAAGACCATCCATTCCCAGATGAACAGATGACGTTGCTGGGCCAGCAACAGCCTGACTTCCACCAGCAACCTTACTCCATTCACCACCAGTCTCATCCAGATCAGGAGCCAGTGGTCCAGCCTTCAACAGTTCCCGTACATGCGAATTGGGTGTTTGCACAATCTGATCCCCGTGAGTAACTGTTCTGAGTATGTATTACAATGTGAAATTAAAAGAGAAAAATTCTGGAAATATTTCTAAGTACTTGACTTGGGGCTGAAACCACAGTCAGATGAGCCATGAATGGTAGAGCAGGCTCAATGTACCAGGTAGCTTCCTATTGCCCCTATTTTTTATGCTGTTATGTATTCAGCTAGCCAGGAAGCATATGTGAAGAGTGAAACAGAGCTCTGATACAAGGTCATTCACTTGAAACGATAACTGTTTCTTTCTCCACGGGTACTGCCTGACCTACTGACTAATGCTGTGCTACTGTTATTATAATGCCAAAAGGTTTCCTTTACTGCAGGGACACAAGGTCAGACAAATGATGGAGAACAGAGAATTACAGTTCAGCATTAAATGATCCGTATCCGTGGGCTGTAAGGACATGGCAGGTTGTGATTGGAATGCATTTCCAGGAAGGATAATGAAGAAAAGATTCATTGGTTACTTTCAAAACAGAATTGGATAGATAGTTGAAGAGAAAGAATTTCAAGGATTATGCAGAAAGAACAGCCTCCAACCACTGAATCACATCTGAGAAACATAAACACGGGAATCGCAATTGAACAAGGAAACAATGGAGGGAGAGTAGGTCAGGAGGCATCCATGATCATGGTCAGTCAATGTGTCAGGTCAGGATACTTGATCAAAACTAAAGTTGGCAAAAGGGGAAAAGAGAGGGGAGAGGGGCCAAGTGGTGACAGGGTGGTGGAGTGACAGAGGAAGATAGCATTGGGACGGCATGGGGAAAGACTAGAGAACAGAACAGATGGAAACAGTGGAGCTGAAAGAAGTCAGTTAACCAATCTTCAATTCATGCCAATATACTTCCCCAACTCCATTCATCTGTATCTCTTGTGCGGCACCTTATCAAGCGCCTTCTGAATTCCAAATATACAACATCAACCTGTTCCCTCTATCTATAGCACCCATTATATCCTCCAAGAATTCCAGCAAGTTTGTCAAACAAGACCAGCCCTTTCTGAATTCATGCTGCGTCTGCCTGATGAAATCCCTTCATTCTAAATGTCTCGCTGTTTCATCCTTGATGACAGCTTCAAGCACCTTCCCGACTACAGACGTTAAGCTAACTGGCTTACCCATCTTCTGCCTACGACCCTTTTCAAAAAGTGGCGTGGCATTTGCTGTCTTCCAATCTGCCAGGTCCTGCCTAGAATCCAGAGAATTTTGGTGAATGACTACCAATGCATCAACTATAACCTCCACCATTTCCTTCAGTACCCTGGGATGTATCCCATCAGGACCAGGGGATTTGTCTGCTTTCAGTCTCATTAGTTTGCTCATTGCTATCTCTTTTATAACAATTATTTTATCGAGACCCTCACCTCCCTTCACATTTGGCAGGCTGGATGTGTCTTCCACCATGAAGACTGACACACAATATCTGTTCAATGCCTCGGCCATTTCCTCATTACTCAATATCAATCTTCTAAGGGACCTATGTCGACTCGTCACCCTCTTCCGTTTTATATATTTATAAAAATTTTTGCTATTTGTTTTTATATTTTGTTCTAATTTACCTTCAGAATCCTTCTTTCCTTATTTCCCGTTTAATTGTCCTTTGTTGCCTTTAAAGTTTTCCCAATCCTTCAGTTTTCCACTACTCTTGGCTACTTTGTACACAAGCTTTTAATTTTATACTTTCTTTTATTTTGTTAGTTAACCAAAGCTGACCCTTCTCTCTCTGACTGTCCTTATTTTTAACGGGAATATATTTTTGTTGAGCACTGTGAAAAATCACTTTGAAAATCTAACACTGTTCCTCATCTGTTCTGCCAACTAGCCTGTGCTCCCAGTCCACGCTGACCAATTCCTCCCTCATCCTGCTGTGGTCTCCCCTGACCAAGCATAATATACTAGTTTTAGATCTAACTATTGCACCCTCTCTCTGTATGAGAAATTCAATCATACTATGATCGTTCTTTCCAAGATAATTGCACCTCCCGATAAATCCCCGATAATTGCACCTCCCAATAAATCCCCGATAATCGCAGCTCTGATAAACCCTCGATAATTGCACGTCCCCGATAAAATCCCTGACGATCGCACTTCCCGATAAACCCGACAATCGATAAGCCCCTGACGATCAGTAAACCCCCGATAATCACACCTCCCAATTAAAATCCTTGACGTTCGCACCTCCTGATAAACCCCCGATAATTGCATGTCCCAATAAAATCCCTGACGATCCCACCTCCCAATAAACCCCTGATGATTGGTAAGCCCCTGACAATTGATAAACCCCTGATAATCACACCTCCCGATTAAAATCCCTGATGATCACACCACCCGATAAACCCCCTGACGATCGCACCTCCTGATAAACCCCTGGTAATCACACCTATCGATTGTGAAGTGTGGGTTGAACAAACAGTGCCCGCCATTCCAGGCATGGAATCAACTAAAGTGTACACATCTAGTTAAAATCCACAACAAATGAGACACTACAGTCTCCCTTGGGTGCATGCACAAATAGCTCCCTCCCTGAGCCGGCATACATCTCAAAACTAGTTCTCCAATATCACGCACAGCCCACAACCTGAATCTGACCCCTCACAATCAGTTGTCCAGCATCACCCATAGCCCGCAACTCAGAGTGGAGCTCATAGTCTTAAGGCCAAAAGACTTGTTGGGCTTTACACTGCAGCCAGCTAGGGGGTCCAGCCCATGTTACATTTGAGAACCAGTTGTTTCAAGGGGAGCTGACTCAGGCGTGCCTACGTGACCTGTGAGAAACAATTGCATGGCAGCCTCACATGTAGATGGATCTCATCTTGATTAACATGGAGAAATGACTTTTGACCTGCCTCCTGCCTGGATGGTCAATGACCCACCAGCAGCAAGCACATGGAAATTCCTTTGTTTCCTGCCCTATTGGATAATTCTTCGGATAACATGTGGCCAGTGGGAAGTCCTTGCTGTTGCAGTGGCAGAAGGAAAGTGTTCAATGAAGTGATCTCCCAGTCTGCATTCAGCCTATGTGATGTAAGGAAAGCCACAACGGGAGCACTGGTTGCTTCACTTGGAAGGGCTGTTTGGGGCCCCATATAGTGGTGATGGAGGTGGTGTGGGTCAAGTGTATAATTTCTTGTGGTCACAGGGGTAGGTACCAAGGGAGCAATTCAAGGGAAGGGATGAGTGGACAAGTGAGTCGCGGAGAGGGGAGGAAGATGTATCTGATCATGTTGTAAATGGCAGAAATTGAGGAGGCTTGTGGGATGGTAGGTAAGGACTAGGGGAACTGCATGGGGGAGGGGAAGGGCAGATGTGGGAAGGAAATAGAGGAGCTGGTCAGTGCTAAGTTAATGGCAGTAGAAGGGAAACTACATTTACTGGAGAAGGAGGACATCTCAGATGTCCTGGAATGGAAGGCATCATTCTGGGAGTAAATGCAACAGAGACAAAGGAATTGAGAGCAAGGAATAGAATCCTTACAGGGGCAGGGAGGGAAGAGAGTGGGAGTCAGTGGGTTTATTATAGTTTGTCTTCTGAAACGTAGATGGAGATTGAGAAAGAGAGAGTTACCGGAGATGGAGCAAATGAATTTAAGAAAGAACACAATGCTGGAGAAACTCAGCAGGTGATAACACGTACATTATGAAGGGCTCTAGTCTAAAACAGTGGTTGGATATCTTTATCTTTGTTACATAAAATGCATGGAATGATCTGCTGAGTTTCTCTCGCATTGAGGCTTTACTTCAGTCATGGTGTCTGCAGGTCATGTTTTACAAATGAATTTAAGAGTTGGGTGAAAGTTGGTAGCAAAGTTGATGGGTGTAAGAGGGAGGCATCAATGTAAAGGAGGATGAGTTGAGGGGCCTTGCCTGTGTAGGCTTGTAGCATGGATTGATCCACATAGCCAACAAAAGAACAGGCACAGCGGGGCCCATGGGGGTTTCCATGGCTGCACCTTCAACTTGGAGAAAGTAGGATAAACCAAAGGAGAAGTTATTGAGGGTGAGGACAAGTTCTCCCAGGTGGAGGAGGGTGGTTATCCAGGAAGAAGCGGAGAAGTTCCAGACCTCCTTTATGGGAGATGGAAGTCTACAGTGACTGGACGTCCATGTAAAAATCAGGCAATCCGGCCCAGGGGAACTGGAAATTGTTGAAGTGATGGAGGCCATGTAAGGTGTCCCAGATGTAGGTGGGAGGGGACTGAACTGGTGGACAAAATAAAGTCTAGGTATGATCAAACCAGTTCAGTGGGGCAGGAGCACATGGAGACAATGGGTCTACAAGGACATTTGGGTTTTTGGATCTCGGGTAGGAGGTAGCATCAGGCAGTGCAGAGTTGGGAATCAATGAGGTTAGAGGCTGTGGAAGGGAGTGATTGGAAGTGATGAGGTCAATGATGGTATGTGAGACAGTGATTTGGTGTTTCCTGGTGGGGTCTTGTTCAAGGGGTAAGTAAGAGGAGGTGTCTGAGAGCTGTTGTCTGGCTTCTGCAAGGTCGAGGTCAGTGCGCCTGACCACAACTGCTCCACCCTTGTCTGTGGATCTGATAGTGAAGTTGGAATTGGTGCAGAGAGAGTGGAGGGCAGAGCATTCCATGGGGGTGACATTGTAGCATGTGAGTGGTGGGGTGAAATCGAGATGGTTGATCTCTCAGTGGCAGTTGGAAATGAAAAGATCAAGAGCTGGTGGATGGCCAGAATGAGGAGGAAGAAGGGAGAGGGGACCTCAGTTGGGAGGGGCAGGGGTGGAGAATCCTTGGCCTCTATTGAAAGGAAAAGGTTGGAGGGTACAATAAAGACCCAACAGGTTAAAATGGGGGTCAGGGAGGTGGAGGTGGACAGAGAGGGCAGAGGATTAAAAGGGTCGGAGGTGGGGGATTTTGAAATACTGTAAGAATGTGACTGAATACTCTCAATCCCAAAAATGAATAACTATACAAAAATAGAATGACAAAAATTTGCAGTGGATTACTGGCCAGAGTCAGGGTTTTGGTATTGCTTTGCTGTCAGATCCTGGATACAGTTCTGGATATGCACCTGCCGCATTCTCCCCTTCCTCTCAACCCAGCACCAGTGGGAACATTGAAGCAAATGGTGCAGAGACTTGGAACAACCAGATAATAAGGCATACGTTTATCCGGAAGGTGAGTTGGTTCTCAGGTAATCCAAGTAATCAGACTGCCAGCCTCGGAGTCATAAAGGTCCTGAAATTTTCTTTTGTGTTTCTCTTAAGTTCTTTCTTGCCTTCAGAAAGCAGAGGATAGTGGTAGATGGAATGTTTTCTGCCTGCAGGTCAGTGACAAGTGGTATTCTGCAGGGATCTGTTCTGGGAACCCAGTTCTTTCAGGGTTTTATTAATGATAGATGAAGAAGTGAAGGGATAGGTCAGGAAGTTTACAAATTATATAAAAGATGGAGGTGGTTACAAAGGAGTACAATATATTGGCCTTCATTATTCGGGGCATTGAGTTCAGAGCCATGACATAATGTTGTAGATCTAGGTCTGGTCACCTCATTATAGGAAGGATGTGGAAGCTGTGGAGAGGGGGCAGAGGAGATTTACCAGGATGTTGCTTGGATTGGGAAACAAGTCTTATGAGGCCAGGTTAGCAGAGCTGGGACTTTCTCTTTGGAAAGAAGAAATACAAGAGTTGATTTTATTAAAGTGAGCTCTGTTGTCTACAAGATTATGAGAGACACAGATTGGGTGTTCAGCCAGCACCTGTTTCCCAGGGAAACAGTAGCAAATGCCAGAGGACATCTGTTTAAGGTAGTGATTCCCAAAGTGGATGGTGGTAAGACCCAAGGGGGTGATGAGGGAAAAGGGGGCAATCGGAACCTTCAGACTTGTTAGTCTTCAGTCCGCTGCAAAGTTTAATGAAGAAGCCAGTGCAGTAATTTTCTGGGGCCAGACAAGGCGTTCTCACACCGCAACAAGCCATTCTCGTGAGAGCTGGTCTTGGTGGCTGCCATGTTGTTCTGGAGTCACTAAAACCCCCTCCCTCAGTGCCACCACTAATCTCAGCGCTGCCACTAACCCGCCCCCCCACCCACCCCCGCCACTCAGCACCATTGTATTGGGGGGGCACTCCGGATATGGCCTGGAAGCCAAGAGGGTGGCAGCCCGAAAAAGTTTGGGAACCACTGGTCTAAGGTGAGTGGAGTAAAGTTAAGGGAGATTTTTTTTTTATTCAGAGAGTGGTGGGTGCCTGGAATGCATTACTGGGGGGTGGTGGAGGAGGCTGCTTCCACAGGGACATTCAAAAGACTTAGACAGGCACATGAATATGAAAAAAAAGAGGGTTGTGGGTGTGAGATGGGAAGGATTAGATTGCATTGAGTAGGTTTACACAAGTCATGCAACATTGTGGGCTGAAGGGCCTGTACTGTGCTGTGATGTTCTGTGTTCTATGTTCAATTACAGATCTTTGTCTTCCCAATAGGTTTATGTCATCTTGATGCTACAGTTGATGACGACCTTTGGAATCGTGGCAGTTTTTACCTTCTGGTAAATCTCTTCCATTCTTTTATATGAGGCAAATGGATAAAATGGATAACTTGGTGTTTCAAGCCGCCAAGTTACTGATCAACCACTGCTATGCAGATTCCCAATCCCCAATCAAGCTCCTAAAGGCTGCAGGAATCAGTGAATTCCCAGTCTGGACTAATTTAGGAAGCAGCTTTCGTCAGTGGTTCCATTGTGTTGCTCATCTCATCTGTATGTGCCCTCAAACTCTTTCGTTCTGTGCTGGATGGGATGAATCCATCCAAGGTCATCACGGGTGCTCTCCTTCACTTCCACATATGATCTTGAGTGTTCAGCAGGGCCAGAGAATTGATGCTTTCACTGATATAACCACATGCAACACAGGAACAGACCATTTTGACCCTTCTAGTCCATGTCGAACAATTTCTCCCACCTCGTCCCACTGGCCTGCATTTGGTCCATAACACTCCTAACCTCTCCCGTCCACATACTTCTCCAACCACAGATCTCGAATCACAGAGCAGAAACGGGGCCTTCAGTGTGAATGACTCGTCCATGTGACGACCATGGAGTCCAGCTGAACTAGACCCTTTTGTCTGCATTTGGCCCATGTCCTTCTAAATCATTCCTGTCAATGTACCTGTCTATTGTCCTTTAAACATTGTAATTGTACCCATCTCTACTACTTCCTCTGGCAACTCAATCCACATTCAGATGAGATACACTGTTTCCAACCCAATAACATCTTCCCCAGAGCTGGGCAACCAGGCTACACACGATGCTCCACGCGTGTTTTACACATAACATGATGTCCCAACTCTCAGACTCTTGTATCCTGACTGATGAAAGCAAGTGTGCCAAATGCCTTCCTTGCCAACTTGTCTAAGGGTGTCACAGCTCTCAGGGAGCTGTGCATCTGCATCCCTCAATTTATCTGCCTGCGACACTCTCAACAGCCCTGCAATTCACCCTGTAAATCTCACCCTGGTTTAGCCCAGGAAAATCCAGCACTGTCCAACTGAAGTTCTATCCATCATTCCTTGGCCCATATCTCTGTTTATCTGGATCCTGGTTAAATCAGATAGCCATCTACACTGTCCACTATACCACCTATTTTGGTGTCATCTCCATCCGAATCGTTGATATAGATGACAACAGTTTCAAGTTTACATTTATTGCCATGTGTATTGAGGAACAAGTTCAAGAATTCTTTTATTGTCACATATAATACATTAAAAATGGAACATGCCTGATATTCTTTAACTTGTGCCTACTGTAAAGAGTCACTATAAGTGTTTCCCAGCACCCCTTTACAGTACAAGAGAGAGAAGTAAAAGAGAGTCCCTTCAGAGTCACGGAGGGTCCATGGATTCGCCTCCAGTGCGCCCACAACCTCTGCAGCTGCACGGACTCCTGTTTAATCCATCAGCCACCCAAGCTCCCAATCCGAACCTCCCACATGATCACGAAGCCTCCAGTGCACTCAGTACCCTCTCACATCCTGGCTCTGACTCTTGTCACCCCTTCAGCCAGTCTTGGGCCAGCTTCCAGCAGGCCACAGCCTGGTGTGAGTTCTTTGACCACAAGTCAATATGGCCCACCCTCTGAGTGGAAAAGCTGTCGCTCAGGTCCTTCAACCTATGCCCTCTAATTCTAGAATCATCTAGCTTGGGAGAAAGACTGTCAGCTTTCATTTTATCCACATCCCTTATGATTTTATAAACTGCACATTCCTGCCTAAGAGCTTCAAAATTTGCCTTAGGTTGTCATTGGGTTGAAGGCTGTCTGGGAAGAATATGATGTGTTATTCCTTGTTTATATTCAGCCTCACCCTGACATTGGATCAGGCAGTGGTCTGACATGTCAGTGTGGGGGTGGGGGGGGGGGCGGGGGGATTGAAACAGTTTGCAACCCTAATGTGCAACTGGGAATTTTATCTTAGAGCTACAGGAAAGGTATATTTGGAATAGAGTGCAATGGAGGTTTACCAGATTGATTCCTGGGAAGAGTTCCATGCTTCTAACATTTTTATATGAAGAAGTGCTTCTGACTTCTCTCTAAAGCATCTTTTTCTGATTCTGAGCCTTTTGTCGCCTTGTTCTTGATTAGAATGTAGCACCATGAGCGTAAATGTCCAATCGTGTATCAGCAATTAATTGAGGATGCTTGTGGATGTGTACTTTATCTGCTGCAGGAACCCAGTCAGAAGATATGTACAGAAGAGTGCAATCTTGTACTACACTTCGTTGTAAGTCCAGAACTCCCTGTTGTGTCTTAACACTGCACTCATTATTTAAGAAACAACGTTTATCAAAACACTGAGGTCCCTGTTTCTTTGTTCTGATGCTTTAGTTGAAATAATTGGATGAACCGCCTCAACTCTTCATTTTTATGGTTGACGAGTTGCTGCATGTTGCACCTTGTTCGCAGCCACAAGCCATTCAGCCCAGCTTCCACGAAAATCTGCCTCTGAACCTCATCTCCTTCTCCTTATGGATTGTAGCCCCACAAGTATGGTTGCACCTTTTTGTTGAGTTTCAAGTTTGGGTCAGGATGTAGAATAACAGCACACAATCAACAGAGCAGCAACATTCAAAGGGTTCGACTGGGTCATCACTCATCAAATAGTTGGATGCAAATGACCTCACCATCTCTTCACTCCTCTCTCAGCTTTCCCTTTCCTCAGCCTGGGATCTGCACAGCCAAATTGGATGGATGCCCTCTTTCTGTCTTGCTTGCAGCCATCCATGCATCTCCGAGGCACTGTAATCACAGCGCCTGCAAACTTTCCTTCTAGATTCCCACTTATCCCATGGATTCATTGATAGATTTATTGACTCCAATTGCCCATCCCATTGATAAAGGGAGACAAAAGTTGTCTGGAATAACAAATAGGACTCCACACCCAAGGGGTCAATGTCATGGGCACTCCACACGAAAGTCAATGCTGTGGTACTCCACTGCTAAGGGAAGGCCAATGCCATGGGTACTCCAACCTAAGGAAGCATTGTGGTGATGGTACTCAGTCCTGACCCAGTCCTACTTGGAAAATGGAAGAGAGCCTAAAAATACAACAATGGTACATGGAAATGAATAAGTGTATTCCATTGGAAAAAATTACGTAGAATTTAAAAGACAAATATACATTGTTTGAACAAATTTGGGAACCATATATGAAATATGACAGAAAATGCCGGCTTCAGACCTGCATCTCCTAAAGTGATAAGGAGATAAGCATGATTGGATTTAATGTGCAAAAGTAGACGACACGACTTCCTTTTTAGTTTTTCTTTTGTGTGAAGATATTATTTTCTTGTATTTTATATGTGTAATATTTATTGGTTTTAGAAGGGGGGGGAGAAAAGAAGGAAAATGTCACTATATATTTAACGAGAAACATTTGTACATATTTTTGTTGATATGGTTCATAGTGCGATAAATAAAAAGTTACAAAAACAAAACCATGACTGGTCACAGCCAGATTTACTACTGAAGGGGTCATGGTCATGGGATCAGAATGAGAATAGTTAACAGGCAACTTTTCTGCTAATGTACCATGAACTGCTTCCAGTTGTTCCCTGATCTCCGATCTTGTGCTGAATTGTTTTCTGCTTTACTCTTCAACAGTGGGGTCTTCATTTCCACGTATCTCGTTCTTGCCTGTTGTTCGAGAGTCAGGTCAGTTCCAACAAAAGCCTCTTGGCCTACACCAATTACTTGCATCTCCCACACCCAGCCTGTTTCTCATCTCTCCGACACTTCCCTGAAACACTTTAACTCTAATTCTCTCAGACTCTAGCAGCAGTCCTGTGCATCCGGACACTCGCTAGGTTCAGAGAAGCTGGTTAAGCTCTCTTTTTCGTGTGTGAGGGTCACAGTGAGGTCCATGTATATGGGAAATTCTTCAGCCGATAAAGCAATGGTTAACATCAGACATTGAATCTGTCCTTACCAACGTAAGGCATCTCAAAATTTCTAATTTAGCGATACAGCATCAGGCCCTTCTGGTCCACGAGCCGCGCTGCCCAATTACACCCATGTCACCAATGAACCTATTTAACTCTGTGCGTCTTTGAAATATGGGAGGAAAGGGGGAGGAGTCACGTGATGGAGTAGTGGCCGGTAGGAGAATACCAGCCCTCTCCAGAAAAGAAGAAATAAAGTGAGGAAAACACAAAGTTCAAGAAACACAAAACACAACAAATAAAAGATAAAGTTGTGGAGAAAAGAAAGAAAATGGCACCCAAGAAGGAAAAAGCAAAAAAAAACGGGAAGAAGCAGGGAGCCGTGGTGGAGAAAAGAGCCCACTCCGCAAGGTTGGTGACAACCCCGCAGAATTGCGACCTCCCGACCGCTGGACTGCAAAAATGGCTCTCTGAGCCAAACAGAAGTGCACGAGAGCGCAATGCGCACACTAAGGAAAAAGAAAACACCGACGGGAGTGGGGCCCAGCTGAGGAGCGAACTAACACAGCGCGACCAGCTGAGAGATGCCCGACAGCAGGGCTCTCAGCTGGAAGAAGAGGAAAACGACAGGAAAGGGAGTGTTAGGAAAGAAGAAGAACAACAGGAGGCCCAACAGATAACAAGCCCAGGAGAAGAGGACCACCAGCAAGAAGCCAAGCAAAAAACACCCAGCAAAGTGAGGCAAGGAGCTCAACAAGAAAGTCAGAAGAGACACAGATACAAGGAAGAGTAGAAGACACAAACACAGGTGCAGACACAGAAGAGGAAGAAGAAGACCAAGCTCTCCACAGAAGAATAGAAGGTAAAATAGATGGATAGTATATAGATTTTAAAAAATTTCAAGAACAAATGAGAGCATTAAAAGAATGGTTGACATTAGAATTTAGTGAAATGAAGAGAAAAATTAAAAGTACAGAAGAAGTGAGTAGAATAGAGCTGGTCATGACAGAAATAGGGAAAAGATTAGAAAATTTGGAAGAACGAAAAATGACTGTAGAAATGGAAGTGAATGACTTAAAAGGAAAATTGGAAGAAAGTGACAGAAAAGTTAAAGAAACTTGTTAGCTCAGAAGATGGATATAATGGAAAACTATAGTAGGCGAAACAACATAAAGGTAGTGGGCCTGAAGGCACAAATATGAAAGAATTTATAAAAGAATGGATCCCAAAGGCCCTGGGAATGCCAGAAATACAGGAAAGAATGGAAATAGAAAGGGTACACAGAACACTAGCCCCGAAACCACAGACGCAACAAAAACCAAGATCCGTTTTAGTAAAATTTCTGAGATACCCGACAAGAGAAAATATATTGGAGAGGGCAAGATAAAATTAGAGAAGACAAAAAACCATTGGAGTACAAGGGTCAAAAAATATTTTTTTACCCAGACATAAGTTTTGAACTCTTAAAGAAGAGAAAGGAGTTTAACACAGCATAATCGATCCTATGGAAAAAAGGCTATAAATTTATGTTAAGATATCCAGCTGTGCTTAAAATATTTATACCCGGGGAGCAAAACAGACTGTTCACGGATCTGGAGAAAGCATGAGAATTTGTAGAACACCCACAGGACAGAAAGAGAGATGAAGAGATGTAACAAGAATGAAGAACGACGACAAACTACATTTAAAGATGTAAAAATAATGTATAAGAACTAAAGAAGGGAAAGAAAAGGGAAGTAAGGAAGAGGGGGGAAAAAAGGAGGGGGGAAGAAAGAGAAGAAAAGAGGGGGAGCTTTGTTGTAACGTGAAGATAAAAGTCTTTTCTGGAGGGGGTTGGGTGGGAGAGAATAACAGTCACTGCGAAATCAGTTGACACTTGCGAGTGGGTTCACAATCCGAATGGAGAGGGGAGTTGTGATTGCCCGGCAAGGGATAAGGGGTGACTCAGAGAGGGAGGGGGAGACACTTGGGGTTAAGGGAATTTTAGATGTGGGAGTTGTTTTATGTTTTAGAAGTGTTGTCATACATTGAGTTCAAAAAGGGAAAACTGAGAGATGAAAATGGGAAAAAGGGGAAAGATGCTGGTGAGGAAGCGGAAATGTGGTGTAAACAGAGTATGAGATGGCCATGTTGAACTATATGACTATAAATATTAATGGAATACATAACCAAATTAAAAGGAAGAAGCTATTAAATTTACTGAAAAAAGAAAAAATAGATATAGCATTTGTGCAGGAAACGCATCTAACTAAAGTGGAACATAATAAATTAAAGAGAGACTGGGTCGGGCACGTAACGGCAGCATCATATAACTCAAAAGCCAGAGGTGTAGCTATATTAATTAATAAAAATGTACCAATCAAAATAGAGGAGGAAATAATAGATCCAGCAGGGAGGTATGTAATGATAAAGTGTCAGATATATTCAGAATTCTGGAATTTACTCAATATATATGCACCTAATGAAGAGGATCAAAAATTTATGCAAGATATTTTTTTGAAGATTGTAGATACGCAGGGGAGTATATTGATAGGAGGGGACTTTAACCTTAATTTGGACCCAAAGGTGGATAAAACTGGACAAAAGATGAGCAAAAAGAACAAAGTAGCCAAATTTATGGTTAAATCAATGCAGGAAATGGAACTTTTGGATATATGGAGGAAGCAACACCCAAAGGAAAAGGAATATTCATATTATTTGAGTAGATATAAAACATACTCAAGGATTGACCTGTTCCTGTTGTCAGCCCATATCCAAGGGAGAGTTAGGAAAATGGAATATAAAGCTAGATAGTTATATGATCATTCACCCCTGTTATTAGCAATAGAACTGGAGGACATCCCACCGAGAACATATAGATGGAGATTAAACTCCATGCTACTTAAAAGACAGGAATTTAGAGAATTTATTGAACGCCAAATTAAAATGTACTTTGAAATAAATACGGAATCAGTGAAAGACAAATTTATACTATGGGATGCAATGAAAGCCTTCATTAGAGGGCAGATAATAAGTTACGTAACTAAGATGAAAAAGGACTACAATCGGGAAATAGAACAGTTGGAAAGGGAAATAGTAAGTACAGAAAAGGAACTAGCAACAAAAAGAAGAGAATTGGCGGACAAAAAAATAAAATATGAAACATTACAAACGTATAAGGTGGAAAAGAATATAATGAAAATAAAGCAGAAGTATTACGAGCTAGGAAAAAAATGCACAAAATACTAGCCTGACAACTTAAAACAGAATAAGCTAAAATAACTGTATTGGCATCAAGGAAAAAAGGACAAACAAATTACATATAACCCAACAGAGATCAATGAAAATTTTAAGGAATTCTATGAACAATAAAAATTGAACTGCCAAAATTGCAAGAAGAGGAACAAAACAAACTGATAAAACCATTTGAAATAGAGGAAGTACAAGATATATTAAAAAAGCTGCTGAACAATAAAATGCCTGGAGAGGATGGACTCCCAATAGAATTCTATAAAACATTTAAAGAGTTATTAATTCCTCCTCTCCTGGAAGTAATGAACCAGACAGAAGAAACACAAAACTTGCCAGATTCATGTAAAACAGCAATAATTACAGTAATAGCAAAGACGGGGAAGGATCCACTAACACCAGCGTCATATAGACCAATATCTCTACTTAATTCAGATTATAAGATAATAGCAAAAATATTAGCAAACAGATTGGCCAACTGTGTACCAAAAATAGTAAAACAAGATCAAACTGGATTTATTAAGAAAAGACGAACAACGGACAATATCTGTAAGTTCATTAACTTAATCCATGCAGTTCAAGGAAATAAGAATCCAACAGTGGCTGCTGCTTTAGACGCAGAAAACGCCTTTGACAGGGTAGAATGGAATTATTTATTCAAATTATTACAGAGGTTCAACCTACCAGAAAATTATATTAATTGGATTAAAGCATTACATAATGGATCATTGGCGAAAGTGACAGTAAATGGATATATATCGAACCTAATTAAGTAGGTCAACTAGGCAGGGATGTTGACTATCTCCCTCACTGTTCACTTTAGCAATAGAACCATTGGCAGAACTAATAAGAACAGAAAATATAAAAGGGATAAAAATAAAGGAGAAGGAGTAGAAAATCAGTTTATTTGCAGATGACATCATAGTATACTTAACAGAACCAGAAATATCAATAAAAGTACTACATAAG
Organism: Narcine bancroftii; assembly: GCF_036971445.1. Lineage (NCBI taxonomy): Eukaryota > Metazoa > Chordata > Chondrichthyes > Torpediniformes > Narcinidae > Narcine > Narcine bancroftii. The sequence continues at coordinate 372,531,786 of NC_091470.1, forward strand.
AAATTGAAGGAATATGAAGAAATATCGGGGTACAAAATTAATGCAAAAAAAAATGAAGTGATGCCAATGAATAATGCGGATTATACACAATTTAAAAAAGAATCACTATTTAAATGGCAAACACAAGCAATCCGATACCTAGGTATTAGATTAGATAATAATCTAGGCCATCTATACAAATCAAATTATCAGTCATTAATGAAGAAATTACAGGAAGACTTAGAATATTGGAAAGAATTGCCACTAACACTGATAGGGAGGGTAAATTGCATTAAAATGAATGTCTTTCCAAGGATACAATACCTATTTCAATCGTTACCAATTCTCTTAACAGAGAAATTCTTCAATGAACTAAAGAGAATAATAAGGAAATTCTTATGGAAAGGGGGGAAACCAAGGATAGTGCTAGATAAATTAACGGAATGGTACAAACAAGGTGGTTTGCAGCTACGAAACTTTAAAAATTATTTTATAGAGCAGCACAATTAGGTATTTATCAGATTTTTATCAGACAAGGGAAAAACCAGATTGGACCAAGATAGAGCTAGACAAAATAGGGGAGAAGGTACCAGAACATATACTTTATAAGTGGGATGAAAAACTGGTGCAAAATAAAAGTTCACCAGTACTGCATCATTTACTCAACATATGGAAGAAGATTCACATAGAAAGGAAAAAAACAAATTACCAACTACCAAAATTATTATTGACGCAAAATCAACTAATCTCATTCACAATAGATAATCTTTCCTTTAGAGAATGGGAGAGAAAAGGAATTAAAAGAATAGAAAACTTTTTTTGGAAAATAATTTATTAACATTTGAACAAATGAAATACAAATATGGAATAACTCACGATACAATGTTTGCATACCACCAATTGAAAACTTACTTAAAGGACAAATTGGGAAAGCAGCTTTGAATATGTGATTACAGACACAATGATAATAAAAAGATTTCTAACGAACATGTACATTAAGCTGCAAGAGAAAGAAAATGATGAAATAAGCTATAAATCCAAACAAAAATGGGAAAAAGATTTAAACATAAAGATAAAAAATGAAATATGGGAAAAGTTATGCTCTGGAACTATGAAGAATTTAATAAACACGAGATTACGCATGATACAATATAATTGGTTACACAGACTATATATCACGCCCCAAAAGTTAAATAAATGGGATCCAACACGATCAGATAGATGTTTTCGCTGTAAGAAGGAAACGGGAACAACAGTACATGCAATTTGGGCATGTACGAAAGTGAAAAAGTTTTGGGAAGATCTAAATCAGATATTAAATAAAATCACAAAAAGCAACATACAAAAAAATCCAGAGATCTTTCTTCTAAGTAATATAAGAAGTAAAGAAATAGGCCTCAAACTGGATAAAGTGCAAAAAAGATTTATTATAATAGTCTTAGCTGTAGCAAAAAAAAGTATAATGTCAACTTGGAAATCAGAAGAGAGCCCGAGAGTACAGCAATGGTACATGGAAATGAATAAATGTATTCCATTAGAAAAAAAATAACATATAATTTAAAAAATAAAATCACATTATTTGAACAAATTTGGGAACCATACATGGAACACAATAGAGAGGGCTTGCCTCGGACCTCTACCCCCTAAAATGATAAAAAGACAAAACTACTTGATCCAGTGTGTAAAAGTGATGACACATTTTTCTTGTTTATTTTCATTGTGTGATGATGTTGTTTAATGGTTTTATTGTATTGTATGTGTTGAACGTTTAATGGGTTTGGAGGGGAGTGGGAAGAAGGGAGGGAAGGAAGGGGGAAAAAAAGGGGAGAAAATGCCACTGTGTATATTGAAGAGGGAAATGTTTGTGTGTATTTTGATTGATAAGGTTCATAGTGTGAAAAATTAAAAAATAAATAAATTAATTAATTAAGGAGAGAGGGTCGGGCATGTAACGGCAGCATCATATAATTCAAAAGCCAGAGGAGTAGCTATATTAATCAATAAAATTGTACCAATCAAAGTAGAGGAGGAAAATAATAGATCCAGCAGGGAGGTATGTAATGATAAAGTGTCAGATATATTCAGAATTCTGGAATTTGCTCAATATATATGCACCTAATGAAGAGGATCAAAAGTTTATGCAAGAAATATGGGAGGAAATCCATGCAGACACAGCGGGTACATACAAACTCCTTACAGAGATCCTGAGTCCTGCAATAGCATGGTGCTAACCGCTACACTAACCATGATCTGTTGAAAACTCGCTAATTAAATCACCATCCTCCCCACAGGCTTGCATGGCTCATTATTCATACTTTACCCTTACCCCTAATAGACACACACAGATATTTCACACACGCAGACATTTCACACACACACACATGGACATTTCACATACACACAGGCATTTCACACGCATCCGGACATTTCACACATGCGGACATTTCACACACATGCAGACATTTCACTCACATGAACATTTCACCCACACAGATACTTCACACAAACGCATACAAACACACTCACATGTGTGCACGTGAGCACACACACAGATGCATGCTCACACACACGCACTTGCATTCCACATGCACAAATACACACGTGCACACACATGCACACAGTTTCACTTTACATCCTTCAAGAGAATAGTTTTAGAAACTCTAACATATGGATTTCATGTGCCATAGGTACCAGTATTCATATAATCAGCTTCACCAATGTCTCAATCCTGCCTTTGAAACCTCAGTGTATTTTTCAACAGAATCCAATTGAAAAGTGATGACTTTTCTCCCCAGAGTAGAATGCAATAATGCCTATTTCTAGTGGCAAAACACAAACATCCTGAAAATGTGGGTTAGATGTTGGAAACCGACCAGGCCCTTGCTCATGTGTCACCCTTGTGAGTCTGGTGAGATGTCTCTCCCTGTGGATTGCTTGTTATGGGGTCATTACACCTTGATGTGCAAGAGGTGGCCTTTGTTAGTGCCAGCACACTGCTCTGGCTGGGACCCTGCCAGGGAAGGAAATGACTTTTCTCCCTCCTTTAAAACACCCTCCAAAACGGCTGCTGGAAATCTGCATCACCCCTTGGTTTCCCCTTCCCCATACAAAATAAACACCTCCATTCCCCCAGTGGCAGCTAAATCATCAGTCCAAATCCCTCCCACAATCTGCTGAAGGCTATACCCCTTCTCCCCTAATGCCCCAGGTCACCCATTGCCCTATGATCAATCCCCACCTCATCCCAACCCCTAAAGGAATGCCAGGAAGTGGAATTTTCACTCCCCTTGGGATTGGAGTGATTGCTAATGTTCCATTGCTCGGTCACCACCCGCACTCTTCATGTGCCCTGGAGCTCCTGGGCATTTTGTTTCAATCAAGACCATTGAGAGCAAAGGCTTTCAGCCTGCACTTCATGCAGAACATTTGAAAATCGCCCGCATGACGATCCAATTGTTCGATAGGTTTTGTGACTTTTGAACTTTCTCTGAATTTAAAATGTTTTAGTTTGCTTTATTTTTTTCTGTTTTCTCTATGCAGGAGAAGTTTCCCCTGGAACTTAATTCTTCTGTCAATCTTTGTAAGTATTTCTCACAGTGATGTTCCAGTTGACAAGCCTATAATTCCTGAAATGATTACTAATTAACGAAGGACCTTTGTCCATTCTCAGATAGAGGTGAAAAATCAGAAAGAAAAACAGGGGAACTCTTCCCAAAGATTAGGAGTCCAAGACAGAGAGTTTTTGAATAGTCAGGGCGGCCATGGTTATGGGGAGAAGGCCGGGCAGTGGAGCTGAGTGGGGAAAATGGATCGGCTCGTGATTAAATGGTGGGGCAGACTCAATGGCCTATTTCTGCTCCGAGCTCTCATTCACGCGGATAACATCACTCGAGCAGGTTTTCTGCTCTTTATCACAGTCATGTGGTGCGAGTGCTGTATGAATTGACTGCCACCATTCTTACATTAAACTCTGAGACCCGCTGAGATGGTGCAAGGCATTGGAGCAAAGGTTTCCTTCCCTAAACGTAATCCTTTTCCACATTATCTTCCTGATTCCTGTTTCCTTGCCAGTTTTCTCCCCTTGCCCCACACCCCTGAAATTTACACCATTTGTTTAGCATGAACTATAACAATTGGCTTCATATTTGTCACGTTGCACTTGCCACATCAACAGGATCAACAGCCAGTGGTGATCTGTATCCAACGAACTGCTTTTATAACATTGTACACAGCAGGTTCCAGGCACAGCAATGAGCAAAATGCGTATCAGTGTTGTTGGCTGGAGATAGGCTTTCGTCAGGAAATTGGGGGGGAACTCCCCCCATTCTTCCTTGAAATAGATCATTCACAGTCTCCCAAGCAGCGAGGGTCTCCTGGAAGGGATCAACCTTTATCTTGCCTCTGTCTGGTTTCTACACCCCACTCTGGAATAGGGGTTGAATCCAAGAGCTTCTGTCTCCAGGATAACTATACCATCACAAGAGCCAAGTTGCTGTTCAAGAGGGTGCTTTCATTGGTGGGTGGGACACGAGGCTGACAGAAAAACCATGTGGAATGGAACCAGGTGGCTTTAATTCTTGTTGTTGCAGGGGTTGGGATGACAGCTGGTATGGAATAGTAACCACATAATGTAGCACCATCTGAACAAGGCACGGCTCTGTCTTCAGACCCCAGCTGCTAATTCCAGTAATCTTTGTGTTTCTATCTTCATGGATAGAGGTGTGACCCATAGAACACTACAGCGCAGTACAGGCGCTTCGGTCCATGATGTTGTGCCAACCCATATATACCTACCAAAAAGGCTCCTTTATCTTGCCTACACACACCTTCAATGCCCTTGGAACAACAAGGGTCGGGCAAAAGGTTTAGTGCCTTTCTCCAAGGCCGAGCAAATTCACACTGAGCATGGAGAGTGACCCACAGATCCTGGTCATTCTCACTGTAATTGAATGTGTTAGGCTGCATCGAATTTCGTGACTTGTTCATGACAATAAATTCTGATTCTGAACGTTTTTCCTTGTCTGATACAATCTCTCCTTCTTTCCTCAGACTCTGGCCTTGTCCTACATGGCAGGGATGCTTAGCACGTAAGAAATGTTTGTAAAGCAACTTGGGTTTAAAATTGTTAGCATGAGGGTGTTTGAAGTAAGACCAAAATTTATGGCCCAGGCCTGATTGCCCCTGAGAATGAGCAGCCTCCTTGCCAAATGCAGTCCTTCAAGCAGCACCCTGGGTGCTGTTGGGGAGGGAACCTTGGATTTAGACCCATCACAGACTCTGACCTCATCCATTAAAGACATCAAGAAGGCAGCCGACATCATAAAGGGCCCCCGTCACCCTGGTCACAACCTCTCCTCACTGCTCCCTTCAGGTAGAAGGTGCAGAGGCACCTCTTGGTTGAAGAACAGTCTCTTTCCCAACAGCCATCAGACTGTTTCCCTGTCCAACCGTATCCACCAAATCCTCTGACACCACAAAAGGGCAGTCTGCACTATTGTAACATCATTTCTTCCTTGCACTCTTGAGACTGGGAATATGGATGACCTTATCTCTCCTTTGTAGGCACAGTTAGCAAAGCAGTTACTGCGACTCTGTTACAGCACCAGTAACCGGGGTTCAAATCCCACACTGTCTGTCAGGAGTTTGTACTTTCTCCCTGGGCCAGGTGCTCCCACCGTTCAAAACGTACGAGGGATTGGAGGGATTTGGACGGCATGGGCTCGTGAGCCGAAAGGGCCTGTTACCGTGCGGTGCGGCTAAATTTACATTTAAAATCTATTATCTCTTTTTGTACATTAATTCAATGTATACATTTGTAGTATTTATTAAACAAGTACCTGATCAGCTACAGCAATAACAATTTCAGTGCATGTATACAGGGAATGTATATGGCTGTAAGCTCTTTACCAACGAATCATGAACATGTCATAAAATTTGTAGATTTGTGGCAGCTGTATGGTACAGACCAAGGTTCAAAATTACTGTAAATTACAATTCCATCAATGCAAGATTTAAAAGTGCAAAACAGTGAGGTAGTGTCTGTGGTCCATTGTCCCTTCAGAAATCCAATGGTGGAGGGGAAGAAGCTGGTTTTGTAACATTAAGGCTCCTGTACATTCTTCCTGATGGCAGCAGTGAGTAAAGTGCATGACCTGGGTGTTGAGGGTCCTGCTTTCTTCAGGCACCACCTCTTAAAGATGTTATTAAGGGATCGAAGACTGATGCCCACGATGGCTCTGGCCGAGGTTGTAACCCTTTGATGCCTTTTCTTGCCCCGTGCATTGGCACTTCCGTACCAGACAGTGATGCAACCAGTCAGAATGCTCTCTACACCTGTAGAAATTTACAAGATTCTTTGGTGACATACCAAATCTCCTTAAACTCTTACAAAATATAGTCACTTAAATGGTTATATGGTTATATATGTGCCTTCTTCATAATTGTATCAATTATCATGTCCCAGGATGGGACTTCAGAGATGTTGACACCCAGGAATCTGAAGTTTCTTACCCTCTCCACTGCTGACCCCCTCAATGAGGACTGATTATGTTCTGGATTCCCTTTCCTGAAGTCCATAATCAATTCCATTGAGTGCAGGGTTGTTCCTGGGACACCACTCATCTAGCTGATGCATCTCACTCTCAAAGAATAGTAGAATTTGTTCTATATGGACAAAATGCATACTTCCTCATTTCTACACATTTAGTTCGACTATTTCCTGCTACAATCATTAACTTTCTCACAGCTCTTAATGTTGTCAACACAGGTTTCTTGATGAAGGGTTCCAGCCCGAAATGTTGACTGTTATTTTTTTCTCACCGACATTGCTCAACTCGCCGAGTTCCTCCAGATGGCTGGTTACATTTGATTCCTGCAGTTCTCCAAGGAGAACAGAGATAAGAAACTAGCTGATCTACCTCACTCCTGTACGCTTCCTCATTGGCGTCTATGACTCTGCCCTCATCAGGGGTATCATCGGCAAATTTGTTAATGGCATTTGAATTGTGCCTGGCCACACAGTCGTGGAGGAGTGGGGATGCATCTTTCCGAGTCAGGGTGGTGTGTGAGTGGGTCATGGTGCTTCTGCTGCTCTGCCTTTCTGGATTGGAGAGGGCACAGGTCTGGGAGGTTCTTTTGAGATGGTGAGGCCATGTTGCCTCCTAAATGGTCAAGAAGAGAATTGGTAATGAGAACAATGATGTGTTTATTGTCATACAACGTACATAGGCACCAGAATTCTGAATTGCTGCAGCCAAAACAGATACTGGTAAAGAAAAAATGTAATCAGAACCTCATCAGAAAATAGATCAGAAAACATAAATTAGATAATGAAATAAATTTGGAATGAATGGCTTTGCGGCCAAGTTTGCAGACAATACGAAGGTAGATGGAGGAAACACAGGCTGCAGAAAGGCTTAGGTAGATTAGGAGAATGAGCAGAGAAGTGGTAAATGAAATACATTTTGGAAAGTTTTAGCGATCTGATGGTGGAGGGGAAGAAGCTGTTTTGTGCTGCTGGGTGCTTGCCAGGCTCCTCTACCTCCTTCCTGATGGTAGCAGTGGGGGTCCTTAATGATAGAGGCTGCTTTCTTATGACACAGCCTCTTAAGGGTGTCCTTAATAGAGTGAAGAATGGTGCCCAGGATGGTGCATGCCAAGTTCACAATTCTTTTTAATTTACTTTTTAAATTTTAGACATACAGTACGGTAACAGGCCTTTTCTTCCCATCAGTCCGTGCTGCCCAATTACACCCTATAACCTCCGGTACATTTTTTAAGGGTGGGAGGAAACCAGAGCCCCCAGAGGAAACCCACAGACACGGGAGAATGTACAAACTCATCACAGATAGTGTCAGATGCAAACCTGAGTTGTTGGCCCTGTAAAAGCATTGCACTAACCGTTCTTCCTGTCCTGTGTATTGGCACCTCCATTCCAGGCAGTGATGCAACCAGTCAGAATGCCCTCCACAGTACACCTGAATGGCCTGTTGAAAGTTCCAGAATGTTCTATTTCCATTCTATGAAACTATTGTCCAAGTTACCTACTGCAGTGGTGAGCAGTGGAAGGCAATGTTGAGTGGCTTTGATGGCTCAGGGACAGGGTTGACACCAGCACAACCCAGGTGAGGCTACAGCTTGTTCCTCTGCTCCGCACAATGAAGTGTGCATGCTAAAGCGATGGGAATAGGATGTGAACTCCAGGCTTTCGGGCGGTACGCTCAGATGACTGAAGTCCACACCTCAAGGATCCAGAGTTGCTTTCCCTCCAACTACCAGGCAAGCAGCCAGTTCAGAGTGCTTCCACAGGGATCATAGAATGGTACATATTCTGGTTCGTCCAAGCTGGATGGTACAGACAGTTCCATGTACCACCCTCAGGAAGGACAGAAAGGCTTGCGAGGTGCACAGGAGGCTTCCAGAAATGAGGATGCTCAGCTGTGAGCAAAACTAATGGTTTATTGTCTTAAACACAAGTATAATGTACAGAATGCAAAGAACATCTTACTTGCTGCAGGTTTCTCGGTACATAAACCACACGATGCATTAGGTGTAAAAAAAATTTTAAATAATAAATATTCACTGTCATTCAATAATACATGGGGTGAGTAGTGCAGACAGGTCTACAGAAGTCTTTAAAGTAGTGTTTTGATTCAGGTAATACAAGCATAAATAACTATTTTTGAATGTTTAGGTGCCAGACTTCAGACTTCTATACTTTCTGCCTGAGTAGAGAGCATGGCCAGGGCGATGGGGTTCCTTTATGATGTTGGCTGACTCACACCCATGAGGTTGATGGCTGTGATGGACATGGCTAGTCTTTCTCTGGGACTCCTAGGAACATGAAGGCATTAACTCTCTCCACTGCCACCCCGTCAATGAGGACAGGCACATGATCCCTTGATTTTGCTGACATTGAGAGAAAGGTTGATGCTCTGTCAACACACAGCCAACACATAAAGATACCATCTTTATGCTCTCAGTCATTATCCTCAGGTTCTTCCCAAGGTACCCACTCCTTCACTATGACCCCCCCCCCCCACGCACCCCCAATCTCTTACCGTCCGATCTTTGGTCCGTTCCACCCGAGCCGTGAGAGTAAGAAATAAAAAAAACAAGAGGGAGACAAAGACAATAATTCAAATAACTGAGCAAAACAACATGAAACCAAATGCAAAAGACATTCACAGCCATACTTCTCCTTAATCCCATACTACCTCCCTCCCCCAACAAACCCCTCATACAACAGGTTGTGCCACCAGCACCCATCAACTCCTGAGCTCACCAGGAAAAAAAACTACTGTTACAACTTTTCATTTGTTTGGTCTAACTTCTTTCTCAACTTCTGTATTTATACAATTTAGATAATATAAAAAAACACCATGTAATTATAGTTCAAGGCACGTCTGTATCCCCCTACAGGTCAAATTTGTTACTCATTAAAACTACCGCAGGCGGTCTCCTGACCAGAGTTTACATTCCCGTCATGCTCCCCAACGTGGGTAAGCCTGCGGCACCTGGGCTTTTTCCAGATCTGTAAAAAATTTCTTTGCTCCTTCTGGCAGTGATATTTTCAAGGTGGCTGGGTACCTCAACACGCATTCATATTTGTTCTGCTTGAGCAGTCTCTTAGCCGGTTCAAATGTCTTCCTGGCCTTCAGGAGTGCTGAGCTAATATCTGGGTAGAAAAAGGTTTTGTTCCCCTCTAACTCGAGAGGGGATCCCCTTTTCTTTGCCCCGATTGCTGCCGCTCCTAATATTTTCTCCCTGTCCTGGAACCGCAACAGCCTCACCAGAACAGAGCGTGGCCTTTGTCCGGGACCAGGTTTGGGGAAGAGGGACCTCTATTCTTTCACCCAGTATCTGTTATCCAAGACCTCAGGGATCCAGGTTTGAAAGAAGCACACTGGGTTCTGACCTTCCAACCCCACTATTTTAATATTGTTCCTCCTGCTATAATTCTCGAGGCATCCAGCTTCTTCCAGATGCTCTCCCTTTCATTTATTAACTTTTCCATTTTATTGGACATAATATTGGTATCATCTTCATTTTTACTTATTCTTTCTTCTGCCTCAGTCACCCTGCCCATTAGGCCAGATAAGGTGCTCTGGACCCTGTCCAGTTTTCCCCCCATGTCCTGGGCTCTTTTGTCCACAGCTAGGAAGAGCCTGCCCTCCATCTGCCCTGGCTTGCTAATTACATCCTGCAGGAGGGCTCTAAGCCTCCCTACTTACTTTTCCTTAACAGTCCTTTTCCCCTGGAGCTCCGAGCTTCACAGGGTCTCCCCAGCCGTTGGCCTCTTCCTCCTGCTGGACCCCTCTTCACTACTGCTGATGCTCCCTTCCTCCTCTGAGCCAGCGCTGGACCCACAGGCTGTTCTGCTTCCTCTGAAGTCGCCTGCTGTTGGGACTCCTGCTGAGACTTGTCGTTTTCCTCCTGGCCCACTGCCAGGGCAGAGGTTAGTTTCACTCTCTCCCTTAGTGCTGGCAGCAATGCCGGTTTCTTGCAGTTTCCTCTTTTGTCGGGCAGGTCCGTTCCCCACGGGAGTTGCCACTGCTGCCCCACACCCGATGCCGACGCCGACCACCTTTGGCCTCCCTTTGCGATCCTGCCCTTTCCTTCTCTCCAGGGGCTTCCACAGGGATTTCCTCTGTACCTACCGGGCATTGATGCTGGATTTGTCCAGGACCTGTTCTCCCCATCTGGCAAGTTCCTCCTTTGGAGCAGCAGTTCCAATTTTGGACCCTGGGGTGGCCCCGCCATTTTCCTCACCACAAGGCATTCCAGGCTTACCCTCTCACCTCGGTGGTGATTCTTTCACACTCTTGCTTGCAGACTTGCTTTTTTTTGTCATGTTGCGTTAAAAAAATTCTTCTCACATCCTTTTTTGGCATTTTGGACTGGTCATTTGAGGTTTTGACCTTGTTTGTAATCAAAAATCCTTGGAGCTCTTGGAATCCACCTCCTCTTACTCTCCCCGCATCACGTGACCTCCACCTCACACATTCTTGACTCAAAACAACTTATCCCAATCCACACATTCTAGATCCTTTCTCATTTCTTCAAAATGAGCTTTTCTCCAATTTAAAAACTCAATCTGAAGCCCAGACCCATCCTTCTCTAATGGTATTATGATCACAGGACCCAAAATGTTCCCCTTCATATACTTCTGTCACCTGTCCTGTTGCGCTCCTTAATAGGAGAACCAGTATTGCATCCTCTCTCTAGTTGGTACATCTATATACTGATCTAGAAAACTTTCCTGAACAAATTTGACAAACTCTAAGCCATCCAGCCCCTTTACAGGATGGGAGTCCCAGTCAATATGTGGAAAGTTAAAATCTCCTACGATCACAACCTTGTGTTTCATGCAGCTGTCCGCTATCTCTCTGCAGATTTGTTCCTCCAATTCTTGTTGACTATTGGCAGTCTATCACCTCATGAGTGTGGTCATACCTTTCCCATTCCTCAACTCCACCCATAATATAGCCTCAGTAGTCAAGCCCTCTAGTCTGTCCTGCCTGAGCACAGCTGTGATATTTTCCCTGAAAAGCAATGCCACTCCTCCCCCTTTCATTCCCCCCTCCCCCCAGTTCTATCGCATCTAAAGGAATTGAGCTGCCTGGTCCTGCCCCTCCTGTAACCAAGTTTCACTAATAGCCACAATGTCATAATTCCACGTGCCAATCCACGCTCTAAGCTCATCTGCCTTTCCGATAACATTCCCTGCATTGAAATAGTTCACCTGAGAGCATTTCCACCATGTTCAACCAATGACTCTAACGCTGCATGTAATTTTCACATCATCTGTCCCTCCTCCACTCCTCTATCTGCTAGCCCTCTGGTTCCCCTCCCCCAGCAAATCTAGTTTAAATCTAGTGAAGTATTTGCGGACTGTTCATTATTGCTAAATAACTAGATGAGTCGGTAGTTGCAACTTTACACACTCAAAGAGAGGAGAGAGCTGATAACTTGACGTCTGCTAGGACTCAATCCAACTAATGCACCCTCGTGAAGCTTGCACATGCTCAGTGCGCTGTTGCGAGTAAGGTGGGTGTAGAGCAACCCCGAGAAGTGGCTGTCTACACAGACCAAGACATTGAAGAAGGATCTGGTGGATCAGATGCTGTGACTCCAGTTTGAGACACTGGTTAGTGTACCGGCTGGACTTGCATTGCCAGTGGCCTCAGTGGTCCATGCCACCAGGGTATGGCTGTTTGTTCATTCTAACCTGTGCCTCCTTCTCCCAGCTTCCATAACACCAAGACCGTGCTGCTGTGCACTGGGATCACTGCCTTGGTCTGTTTTGCCGTCACCATCTTCTCCTTCCAGACAAAGGTTTGTGAAACTTCCTTAAACATTCTCCTAGTATGTGGGTACTGATAGAACAGAAATTCCTATCCCCTGGTCACAGGAGCATAACCTGCCTGGATACTCTCTGAAAACTTGCAAGGGCACCGAGTGTCACTGTGGGAGGGGCAGTACTGAGGGGGTGGGGTCACACTGTGGGGGGGGGCAGTGAGGGAGGGGCAGTACTGAGGGAGGTCCCACTGTGGGGGTGGGCAGTACTGAGGGGGGTCCCACTGTGGGAGTGGGCAGTACTGAGGGGGGTCCCACTGTGGGGGTGGGCAGTACTGAGGGGGGGTCACACTGTGGGGGGTCACACTGTGGGGGGGGGGCAGTATTGTGTAAGTTCTTTCATTGACTAAGGCTTTATGGTTTTAAAAATTGCTAAGTGCAAGTGCAGCACTGGCTGAAAAGTCTGGGAGCTCATTCCCATCCCAGCGGTGGTCGTTTCTGGAGGGATAAAGAAGTTTGCCCTGCAAGGTCTTTGACTGGGCCTGAGGCCTGTGGGTTCAGCAGTGGCTAGCAGATTGTCACAGCCGTTTCTGGACGTCAGTGAAAGTTGGATCGTTATCATCGGAGACTCGGTCAAGACTGTGGTGAGATGTAATTCCATCACTAGGGTACCAGGGGTCATCCCAGTGACCTTGTCTATAAAGCCGTCCAGAGCTCCAGTCCAGCCTTCCAGGTTCATCTTGCAGAAAGCGACAAGACCTCTTAGTGTACATATTAGTTTATTAAAGCTGTCTTATACTCCCACTGCTGGTCTGGTTATTGTCAATACAAGGATGACGGGGATTCCCAACAGCTCCTGGGACTCGTGAGGCCGGAGAAGAATCGGGCTGACCCGGAGGCAGACAGCGCTTCAGTCGTCAGTGCGCCGCTGCCATTCCTGTAGAAACTCCCCTCCCTGCACTGCTCTTTTGGAGAACGATTGATTGTGGGCTTTGCTGGTGGAAGGACCCGCAGGTGCGGTAATTACTGCCTGTGAAGGCCTTTCATTCATGATGAGCTGCAGCTCTACGCAGCTCCTGGAGGTGGGGCTCCTGGAAAGGTGTCGGCCTTCAGTTTGATGACTTTGGACAATGCGCAGATGGGGTGGCCTCTGTCCGTTGGTCTGCAACGTGCTTTGAAAACTCTGTCTCAGACTCTGGCTGGGAAGGGTGGGAAGGGGGGGGTAATGCTGCAGTGGATAAAATTCACGGGAAGACTATGATCTTCTTGCCGAGGTGTCCCTGGCCATGAGAAAGGGTCTGTCAGTGCAAGGGCTCTTCATCCCGGTGGAGCCAGTGATGGCCCCCATGCAGAAGGGGGGGTCCTGTCTGCCGTGTATCCCCACATTCCTGATACAGACCTTCTCCTTTTCTCCTTCCCCTGCCATCTCTGGGGGGGGGGGGGGGGGGGGGAAATCCGATATCACCCTGATGTTGTGAAATCCCAAACCTGTTATAAGTCACTGTATGGCTTTAAAAGGCTGGTTTTTATGCAGTTGGTGCGGGGTGGGATGCTGAGGGGCAGTTCCAGGTGGGCTTGGAGGGGAATACTTCTCCCATGTCCTAGGCCATGGGGCATCCCAGGTACTTTGAATGCAAGGGATATGGGCACATTTGGAGAGATTGCCATAACTGGCGATCTTCTGACTCCACTTTGACATTGCCGGGAGGCACAGCTGGCTCTTCTGCTGTTCCCCCTTCAGCAGTTCCTCTCCCCAGAGTAGATGTCCCTCCTGAGGTGGGGGCAGCAAGTATTGGGGAAGAACGTGGGGCGGATGGTGGAGAGAGGTGGGCTCCTGCTAAGGGAAGGATGGCGTGGACGAAGACAAAACACCTCCAGACCCCTCCTCTGGAAGAGCGGGAGCCAATGGTTTCCTCCAGGCCCGACCACAGGACCCGATAGTCAACGGGCCTGAGGAATAGGGGAGGGTGATGGAGTGTCAGAGGCCGAGGATTCCTCAGAGATGGGAGTCTCTGTGCCTCAGAAAGTAGGTGGACAACATGCAGAAGGCACATGTCCATGGAAGTGGGAAAGGAGGAACCTGAGGAAGGGGATTTACCCCCGGTAAAGGCCACATGCATGGAGAGTGTCTTCCCAGAGCTAGAGGGTGGCCCTCTTACATCAGGGCTGCATTTCCTGAGCAAACCTATCCAGAGACAGTAGGGGATCTCCTGAGCAGGAGAGGACCTACCCTCTGGTGTGGCTGCACACCCAGAGGGCGCATCGCCCAGTGGGGTAGATAACCCCCTGAGGGAGGAGGGGCACCTAGTGGGGTGATTGCCCAGATGGGGTGGCCTCTATCGAGACAAGGGGTCCTGTGGATGGTGTCCTGGCACACCAGTCTGCTCAGTTTAGGGGTCAACAGCCCATTCTATGAAGATGACCAGGTGAGGAGGCAGACACGACTCAGACAACACATGTCCTTCATTAGGACTCCAGGAGGGTTTGTGAATCGCCCATCCTAGGGAATGGTGGTGTAAAGTTTGCATATTTAAATTTAAAAAGCTGTACTGAAGAGGTGGGGGGGGGGGGGGTCACACTGTGGGAGGGGTAGTGCAGAAGTCACGGTCCATACTGCCGGGAAGACAGGATAAATGAGTGAACTGGCTGAAACGGGATTTGAATGGAAAGGATTTGTTGGCGAGGTGTGGGAGAACTCGGGCAAACCTCTTGTTCAGAACAAGTCTGCTGCTTGTGAGTAAAGTTCTGCTGTCTCCAACTCCACAGTTCCAGCCATCAGCTGGCAGTTTGCCAGGGTGGATTAAACTCCACTGGGGAATGACTATCTTTTGTCAAAAAAGTTTAACATCCAATTTTTGTTCCTGCATCTTTTTTTCACTCACTTGTCTCTTTCATCATATATTTGGAAAAGTAACTAAATAATGTTTATCTCCAAAATCTCAAAAAGAATGGAGGTTTGGCTCTATCTAATCTTAAATTCTATTATTGGGCTGTTAATATTCATTACATTTATATTATAGTAATAAATCGGGTGGCCCAGCTTGGGTTGACTTGGAATTGAATTTGACTCAGAAATGTTCTATTGTTTCAATACTTGTAGCAATTTTGCCTTTTCCTACTGGTAAAAAGATTGATGATCTAGTGATCAAGCTCGTGATTAGGATTTGGTTCCAGTTTAGAAAACATTTTGGACTCCAAACATTTCTTCTTCTTGTCCTATTCTATCAAATTACTTTTTTCAACTTTATTTGATGGACTCTGTCTTTCAGGAATGATCCAGATTAATGATTTATTGATTGATAATAATTTATTGATAATGCTACATTTGAGCAACTTTCTACCAAATATAATTTACCAAATTCTCATTTTTTTAGGCACTTGCAAATTAGGGACTTTCTCCCATTCTCAACCATCAAACCTCTTTCGAGCTCCTGTAATGAGTTTGATAGAAACAATTTACAATCTACAACCATCTCAGAAAAGGTTAATATCTTTCATCTATGAAGCTTGCTGAAATCAAGACAAACTTCATTGGATAAAATTTAAAGATATGGGAGTAGGATCTTCATATTTCAATTCCTGAAGATTCTTGTAACTCTTGTTTTTAAATTGGTTAACACATCATCTCTATGTGCCTGTCACTCATTAATACAATTTAAAGTTGTGCATTGAGCTTATATGTCAAAAGTTAAATTAACCCGTATTTATCCTAATACTAGCTCTTATTGTTTCAGATTTAAGAATGAGGACGGTTCACTAATTTATGTTTTCTGGTCTTGTTCAACCCCTGTCAAATATTGGGAAGAGGTCTTCTGTACTTTATCAATAATTATTAATGTAAATATCACACCAGATCCATTAATAGCCTTGTTTGGGATGACTGAACAGAAGATAGTAAATTGTCTTCATCTCAATGCCTTTGTCTCTCTTAAGATGTGTTATTTCGATCTGATGGAAAGTGCTGTCCTGCCCATTCATAATAAATGGTTACATGATTTGATGTCTTATTTAACTTTGGAGGAAGTTGGATGTTCAACAAATGTTTTAATTTTTTTTTCAAATCTTTGGGGCTCCTTTTTGAATTATTTTCATAACCTTTAATGGTCATGAAGTAATCTGTGATTCTCATGGATCTGCATTTTTTAGTTTAGTGTCCTCTCTCTCTTTATATTAGCCATGCAACTTTGGAATGGTTTGGATTATAAAATTATTTTTTTCTTCTCTTTTCAACTTTATATTTGAAATGACAAATCTTTTCTGTTACAGTGAGTTTGTTTACTTTGTTACAGTTGTATCATTGTAAAGCATCAATCTCTTTTTCTATATGTATTTTTATATAAAAATCTAAAAAATATTGAAAAGGTTTAGCATCGGTAACTCCTCCGCCAGTTCATCACTGATTAGCTTGGTGGCAGCTTGTTGATAACTTTTTGATGGCGCCTCGAAGGTCTGGGAGCCTCCGCCTCACTTTCGAGGAGATCAAGAGGCTTTGGTGAATTGCCAAGGAGCCAGTTCATGCATCCAGGAATTTCTGTTCATCGCTCTGCTATCTCATCATCCAGACAAAGGACTCTCATCACAGGCTCTTGTTTCTACATGAGGAATACAGGATGATGTAGTATGAGGACTGAGTTAGCATGACTTCCTTCGACGTGACACTTGTCCTCTCCTGTTGCGACTATCGTTTTATACAGTGGTCTAGTTGGTTTGTGTTTTGTAACTATCTCAGACTCATCTTGCGAAAGAGCTTGACAATACAGGAGTCAGGCCAGGCCAGGTCTTTCGGGTTCGGTCCCTGCAGGCATCTCCCAGGATTAACCACTGCTGTTGCTACAGGATTTGGCCTTTAGTCTTGTACACTGTCTGTTCCAGATTGACTTCACTTCCTGCCATGGACTGCTCTTCGGGCTGATCATGGGGTTGTTACTCACTGGATTGGTCATGGCCTTCACGGTCCCCTTTGGATACGTAAGTAAATCTCATGACCACCTCACTTCTGCACTTAAGCAGGGCAGTGATTAAAGGGCAAGAGTGGATATAGATGGAGTAAACACAAGCAGGCCGTTTCCACTGGGGTTTGGAGAAGTCACCATTTCGGGATTAAGCCCTCCATCAAGTTATGAACAAAATATAGTCATGCGCCCGAAACGCTCATACCTTGAATCAAGCCTGAAATGTCGGTTCTGTATCTTTATCTTTGCTCTATAAAGGACAGTTTGACCTGCTAAGTTTCTCTAGGGTTGTGATTTTACAAGCACTAGAGGACATGGGTCAATGGGGAAAGAGGAAATGTTGAAAGGGAACACATGAGGGGGAAACTTCTTCAGAGAGCAGTGGAAGTGTGGAATATGCGTTTAATTTTAATACTTAAGAAAAAATTTGAATAGGGATATAAAAAAGGTCATACATGGTAAATGGTCGGGCACTAAGGAGTGCGGTAGAACAGAAGGATCTGGGAAAACAGATACAGAATTCCCTGAAAGTGGCGTCACAGGTGGACAGGGTTGTAAAGAGACCTTTTGGCACATTGCCCTTCATAAATCAAAGTACTGAGTACAGGAGTTGGAATGTTGTGGTAAAGCTGTACAAGACATTGGTGAGGCCAAATTTGGTGAATTGTGTGCAGTTTTGGTCACTGAACTACAGGAAAGAGATCAATAAGATATAAAGAGTGCAGAGAAGATTTACTAGGATGTTGTCGGGACTTCAGGAACTGAATTACAGGGAAAGGTTAAACAGGTTAGGACTTTATTCCCTGGAGTGTAGAAGAATGAGGAGAGATTTGATCGAGGTATTTAAAATTATGAGGGGGACAGAGGGTAAATGTAGACAGGGTTTTTCCACTGAGGGTGGGTGAGATACAAACCAGAGGATGTGGGTTAAGGGCGAAAGGGGAGAAGTTTAGGGGGAACATCTTCTCACAGAGAGTGGAGGGGGTATGGAATGAGCTGCCAGCTGAAGTGGTGAATGGGGCTTCAATTTTAACATTTAAGAATAATTTGGACAGGCCCATGGATGGGAGGGATATGGAGGGCTATGGACTGGGTGCAGGTCAGTGGGACTAGGTATAAAAATAGTTTGACACTGACTATAAGGGCTGAAGGGCTTGTTTTCTGTGCTATAATGTTCTCTCATTCTATGGGCCAGCAGAACACCATGGGCCAAAGGGCCTGTACAGTACTGCACTGTTCTATGTTCTCTCCCCATTGGTCATACTCTCTAACCCTGGTAAATTTCCTCTATGGCCTTTCCAAAGCTTCCACATTGATGTGACCCCAGCTTACCATCATCCTGCCAGCTTCTGAGAACCATGCATCACCCCAGCAGAATGAGTCTAGTGGGCTGTCATGGTCACTAGGTTCCCACACATACCCGGTGACAGTCAGGTTCCCACACATACCTGGTGACAGTCAGATACCCATACATACACGTTGACAGGTTCCCATACGTACCCGGTGACAGTCAGGTACACAAACATACCCGCTGACCCGCTGACAGTCAGGTTCCCACACATACCCGGTGACAGTCAGATACACACACATACCAGCTGACAGGTTCCCAGACACACCCACTGACAGTCAGGTACCCACACATACCCACTGGCCCGGTGACAGTCAAGTTTCCACACATACCCACTGACCTGGTGACAGTCAGGTACCCACACATACCCGGTGACCCGGTGACAGTCAGGTACCCACACATACCCGGTGACCCGGTGACAGTCAGGTACCCACACATACCCGGTGACACGGTGACAGTCAGGTACCCACACATACCAGCTGACCTGGTGTCAGTCAAGTTCCACACATACCCGCTGACCTGGTGACAGTCAGGTACCCACACATACCCGGTGACCCGGTGACAGTCAGGTACCCACACATACCCGCTGACCCGGTGACAGTCAGATACCCACACATACCCACTGACAGGTTTCCATACATACCCGCTGTCCTCGAGAGCACTGAGCAATGAGGGACATATAACCATACAACCACTTACAGCACAGAACAGGCCAGTTCGGCCCTACTAGTCCATGCCGTAGCAAATCCCCACCGTCCTAGTCCCACTGACCAGCACCCGGTCCATACCCCTCTAGTCCCCTCCTATCCATGTAACGAACCAGTCTTTCCTTAAATGTAACCAATGATCCCGCCTCGACCACGTCTGCCGGAAGCTCATTCCACATCCCCACCACCCTTTGCGTAAAGAAACTTCCCCTCATGTTCCCCTTATAATTTTCCCCCTTCAATCTTAAACCATGGCCTCTGGTTTGAATCTCCCCCACTCTTAATTGAAAAAGCCTATCCACGTTGACTCTCTCTGTCCCTTTTAAAATCTTGAACACCTCCATCAAATCCCCCCTCAATCTTCTATGCTCCAGAGAAAAAAGCCCTAGTCTGCACAACCTTTCCCTGTAACTCAAACCCGGACATCCTGTCAACATTCTCGTGAACCTTCTCTGCACTCTCTCTATTTTGTTTATATCTTTCCTATAATTTGGTGACCAAAACTGCACACAGTACTCCAAATTTGGCCTCACCAATGCCTTGTACAATTTCATCACAACCTCCCTACTCTTGAATTCAATACTCCGATTGATGAAGGCCAACATTCCAAATGCCTTCTTCACCACACCATCTACCTGAGTATCAGCCTTGAGGGTACTATTTACCACAACACCTAAATCCCTTTGTTGCTCTGCACTCCTCAATTGTCTACCATTTAATGCATATGACCTATTTAGATTTGCCTTTCCAAAATGTAACACCTCACATTTATCTGTATTAAATTCCATCAGCCATTTCTCAGCCCACACCTCCAGCCTTCCTAAATCACCTTTTAATCTACGGTAATCTTCCTCACTGTCCACAACACCACCAATCTTTGTATCATCTGCAAACTTGCTTATCCAATTCTCTACCCCTACATCCAGATCGTTAATATATATAACAAACAATAGTGGACCCAGGACCGATCCCTGAGGAACTCCACTAGTCACCGGCCTCCAATTGGACAAACAATTTTCTACCACTACTCTCTGACACCTTCCATCCATCCATTGCTGAATCCATTTCACTACCTCCTTATTTATACCTAATGCCTCCACCTTTTTTCCTAACCTCCTGTGGGGAACTTTGTCAAAAGCTTTACTAAAGTCTAAATAGACAACATCCACAGCTTTCCCTTCATCAACATTTTTTGTAACCCCCTCGAAGAACTCAATCAGGTTTGTCAAGCATGATCTACCCCTGACAAAACCATGCTGATTACTCCCTATCAATCCCTGTACCTCCAAATAATTGTAAATACCATCCCTCAGAACACTTTCCATCAACTTGCCCACCACAGACGTCAGACTCACGGGCCTATAATTCCCAGGTTTACATTTAGACCCTTTCTTAAACAGCGGAACCACATGTGCAATCCTCCAATCCTTTGGCACTACCCCCGTGGCCAGTGACATCCTAAATATCTGTTAATGGCCCCACTATCTGTCCACAAGCCTCCTTGAGTGTCCTTGGGAATATTTTGTCCGGTCCCGGAGATTTATCCACCTTTATCTTGAATATCCTCCATTTCTCATTTACACCCTCACCTGAAAATATCCTGTCCCACTCAATACTCCCCAAATCCCTTCTTGTTCCTTCGAAATTTGCTCTTCTCCAATCCAGAACCTCAATTTTAGGCCCCTCCTTGCTCCTCCCTAAAACTACCTTAAAACTAAGAGAATTATGATCACTAGACCCAATTGGATCTCCAACATTAATGTCTGATACCTGACCTAGCTCGTTCCCTAACAGGAGATCCAGTATTACACTGTCCCGAGTCGGTTCTTCTACTAATTGATTTAGAAAACAATCTTGAACACATTTAACGAACTCTAGCCCATCCAGCCCCCTAACTGTATGGGTATCCCAATCAATGTGAGGGAAGTTAAAATCTCCCATGATCACTACCTTATGATTCTCACACATATATGTTATCTCTCTACACATTTGTTCCTCTAGTTTTCTTGACCTATTTGGTGGTCTGTAATACACCCCTATTTGCACCCTCATGCCTCCTTCACCCCTCAATCCCACCCAAACAGCCTCACTGGATGATCCCTCCAGACCATCTTGCCACCTCATGGCAGTAATGTTCTCCCTAACAAGCAGAGCAATTCCTCCCCCTTTTTTACCCCCTGATCTATCACATCTAAAACAAATGTATCCCGGAACATTAAGTTGCCAGTCCTGCCCCTCCTGTAGCCAGGTCTCACTAATTGCCACAATATCGTGACCCCAAGTATCTGTCCATGCTCTAAGCTCATCTACCTTGTTCACTATGCTTCTTGCATTAAAATATATGCATCTCAGAGAATGACCCTCACATATATTCTCTTTTTTTACCTTCTAACCTAATCTCCATCCTACCTTTGTTATCATTTTTATTCTTATCTAGGTGACCATGCTCCCTTGACTCTGCTCTCACCCTCTGTTCCCCACCCCCCTGCCAAACTAGTTTAAACCTTCCCCCACAGCTCTAGCAAATCTGCTTGCCAGCACATTGGTCCCCCTCCAGTTCAAGTGGAGTCCGTCCCTTTTGTACAGGTCCGACCTTCCCCAGAAGAGATCCCAATGATCCAGAGATCTTATCCCTTGCCCCCTGCACCATCTCTTTAGCCACGCATTCATCCTCCACATCCTCCTATTTCTACCCTCACTAGCGCGTGGCACGGGCAGCAATCCAGAGATTACTATCTTGGAGGTCCTGTTTTTTAACTTCCTACCTAATTCTACATCATCCTGTTTCAGGACCTCATCCCCACTTCTAACTAAGTCATTGGTCCCCACATGGACCATGACTTCTGGCTGTTCTCCTTCCCCTTGCAGAATGCTATGAACTCGATCAGAGATATCCCTGACCCTGGCACCAGGGAGGCAACAGACCAACCTGGATCCCCGATCTCGTCCCACAAACCTTCTATCTGTCCCTCTGACTAATGAGTCCCCAACTACAAGTATCCTGATCTTATCCCTCCTTCCCTTCTGAGCCTCAGGGGCAGCCCCCGTGCCAGAGACCTGACCCCCACGACTCGTCCCTGATAGGCTGTTCCCCCCAGCAGTACCCTGCTAACTTCTTTCTGCAATTCCAATTCCAGGTGCCTTGGTTACAGGTGGTTTATGCAGGTCTCGGAGCTGTTGCCTTCACCCTGGTGAGTCATATCTAACCCTTTTTCCATGTTATTTGTTAGTGCTAAAGGAAGATTTGGGGGTCCTCAGGGAGAGTCAATCCAGAAATCCCCAGTATGGATTGTGATGCAAAACATCACTATTTACAAGGTCTGGTCCCTGCATAAGAACCTCCTCCCCTTCTCCCCTCTGGTACTAACCACACCCCCCTCCTCTGATACTTCCCACACCTACCCTCCTCTCTACTTTGGTTCCTCCCTCACCCCCCGCTCTCCCTTATACGACCCGCACCCATCCTCCTCTCCCTTCTGGTACCACCTGCACCCACCCTCCTCTCCCCTTGGTACCACTCGCATCCCCCTCCCAATAGGTCTAGTCCCTGCAGGGGCAACATCCTGTTGGGGATCCGGGTCCATGTCAAGGGCTACAGGACCACGTCAGGGTCTGGGGAGCGAGGGACATTTTGGGGGTCTGGGACCAGGACCATGTCAGGGTCCGGGGAGTGAGGGACGCGTCAGGGGTTCGGGACCATGTCTGGGGAGCGAGGGACGTTTTGGGGGTCTGGGACCAGGACCATGTCAGGGTCCGGGGAGTGAGGGACGCGTCAGGGGTTCGGGACCATGTCTAGGGAGCGAGGGACGTTTTGGGGGTCTGGGACCAGGACCATGTCAGGGTCCGGGGAGTGAGGGACGCGTCAGGGGTTCGGGACCATGTCAGGGAGTCCGGGGGTCTGGGATCATGCCTGGGGAACCACTCTGTGCCTCATGGTGCTGCCTTTGCCCCCCCCCCCCCCCCCCAGTTCCTGGCCTACGACACGCAGCTGCTGGTGGGCAACAAGCGCTACTCACTGAGCCCCGAGGAGTACGTCTTCGCCGCCCTCTGTCTCTACATTGACATAGTCTACATTTTCCTCTTCCTCCTGCAACTCGTGGGGAAACGCGAGTGAGGGAAGGACTGCTGCCACCCTGGGATCACCATTCCACTCCCACTAATCCATACCGTCCCATCTCCACTGCAGACCCATCAACCCATCCCCACCCCAGACCCATCAATCCATCCCCACCACAGACCCACTGTATCATTCCCACCCCAGACCTACTGTATCATTCCCACCCCAGACCCACCGTCCCATCCCCACCCCAGACCCATTGTCCCATTCCCACCCGACACATCGTCCCATCTGCTTCACCCCACCCCAGATCAATCGTCCCATCCACACCCCAGGCCCATTGTCCCATCCCCTTCACCCCTCGCCAGACCCACTGTCCCTTCTCCCTCACCCTCTCCAACCCAAGATCTGTTTCATCTCCCTCCTCTGTCCCACCATCCCATCCCAAAGGTTCAACGTCCCTTCCCCAATCCCTGGGACCACTGTCCCAACCTTCCCTCCACCTCCCCCAGGCCTATCATCCCAAACCACTCACCCCCCTCCAAAGGATACTGTCCCACCCCTGCACTCTTCACAGCACAGGGAGATGGGCTGTGGGGGGGTCCTCTGTCCTCTCTGGGACCACACGGGTGTCAGTGTCTGGCCTGCGTGGTGCCTGGAGGTAAATCCTGTGGCTCCCTCTGCACTTGACCCTGCAGTACTTGGTACTGAATGTGTGCTGCAGCCTGACAATGCAAGGACGGACCCTCAGAGTAAATAAGACAGAGCTCTGTAATTCCCATGTCCTTTTGATTAAAAATTGTTCAAACTTTTCAGACATTGTCCGAACCTTCTTCCCTTTACTGCCTCATGGTCCATGAACTATCCCCCCTCTCAGATCATTCACCACAGCAGCCCCCACCCACCCACCCCCTGTTACACTCTGATCGTTTCTGATGAATCTGTTCAGGCACAGGTAAAACATCTTTTGTCCTTCACCTCCCTGCTCTTGCATTTGATGCCTCAACTTAAGCCATTTTTATCACGTTGACCCCAGGTTACAAATCCCCTGGTCCAGGAATTTTCTGATTCTTCATCTAACCCTTCCTGATTTACAATTGCTCTTTAACCTTCCTTGTTCCATTAAGACCCAGCTCAGATTTCCTGCATCTCCTTGGGGACCATCCTGCTTGAGCTTCCTCTCCAAGCCGGGAACCAGCTCTGTTCTGTGGTTCCATGCAGCTTATTCACACAAAGTGAATGCACACTGTTTTCCCCAGGGTAAACTAGAGGGCAAGGGGTAAAGATGAGAGGGGAGAGATTTAAGAGGAACCTGAGGGGCAGTTATTTCTCTGAGAGGGTCTATGATGTTGAGACTGTTTTAAGGCATTGGTGAGGCAATGTTTGGAATATTGTGTGCAGTTCTGGTCTCCAAATTAAAGGAAGGATATAAATAAGGTAGAGAGGGTGCAAAGGAGGTTTGCGAAAATGTTGGCTGGATTGCAGTATCTGGAATACAAAGAAAGATTGAGTAAATTGGGACTTCATTCATTGGAGCGTAGAAGGTTGAGGGGGGATTTGATAGAGGTATTTAAAATTATGAAGGGAATAGATAGAGTAGATGTGAATAGGCTCTTTCCCCTGAGGGTAGGGAAGATTGGAACAAGGGGTCATAAGTTAGGGGGCAAAACTTCAGGAGTAATATGAGAGGAAGGTTCTTTACTCAGAGAGTGGTGGCTGAGAGGAATGACCTTCCGGGAGAGGTAGTTGCGGCAGGGTCAATTTTGTCATTTAAGAGAAAGTTGGATGAGTGCATGGATATGAAGGGGTTGGAGGGTTATGGGTAGGGAGCGGGAAGATGGAACTAGTTGGAGTTTCACGTATATTGGTGCGGACTAGAAGGGCCGAGATGGCCTGCCTCAGTACTATAATTGTTATATGTATCTGGAATGAACTGCCAGCAGAAGCTGTAGAAATGGGTACAATTCTGACATTCAAGAAACACTTGGACAGATTACAGAGCAATAAACAAAATGCTGGAGGAACCCAGCGGGTCAGGGAGCATCCGTGGGAGGGAGTGTCCTAGTGAAGGATTACGGCCCAAACTATTCCAAGTGTGGCCTCACCAACACCTTGTACAACTTCAACATGTATTCAATGCCTCAACAGATAAGGCAAGTGTCCCAAACACTCTCTTCACCATCTGTCCTCCTGCGATGTCCCTGCACACCTCAGTTTCTCTGCTACATGATACTCCTTAGGGCACTACCCAAAAGCAGCACCTCACACTTGATCTGTATTTGCTATTCCTTTGCCCAGTCCCAATCTGATCCCAATCGTGTTGCAAATCCAGGTAAATCTCCCTCTCTGTCCATCAGAACCCACATTTTTGTCTCATCAGCAAACTTATTAACCTTGTCACAAACATGCTTGTTCAAATCATTTACAAGGAAGGATCAACATGAGACACTGCACTTGCTCAGTGTCAGAATGTTTCCGTGAAGGCTTTTGGACATTTTGCCACATTACAGTGACTGTCAATTCTCCTTTCAGTGGGGAGATTTGCCATGAAACAGATTCATTCTCAGTTGTCCTCATGGGGGCTTCCTGTATTCCTCAGGGTTGAGATTGGCCTTTAGCTTTGTCTGTGATTCCCTCCGTGGTTCTCAACCTTTTTCTTTCCACTCATATTGCACCACAGTGAGCATAGCGGTTAGTGTCGTTGTTACAGCGCCAGCAATTTGGACTGGGGTTTGAATTCCGCGCTGTCTAGAAGGAGTTGGTATGTTCTCCCCGTGTCTGTGTGGGTTTTCCCGGAGGCTCCAGCTTCCTCCCACCGTTCAAAACATACCAGGGTGTAGCTTAATTTGGTGTAAATAGGGCGACAGACTCATGGGCCGAAATTGCCTGTATGTCTGAATTTAAAAATTAAAATCATTGAGCACCAATGTCATAGGATGCCACGGATGATGGGTCAGGAAGCTCCAGTGTGATTTGGATTAATTGAGGGACTGGGCAGATCCATGGCAAATGCACTACAATGTGGATCAATGTGAGGTTATCCACTTTGGTAATACAAACCGGAGGGCAGATTACTATTTGAATGGCAATAGATTAAGAGATGGGGAAGTGCAGAGAGACCTAGAGGCACTTGTACACCAGTCTCTAAAGGCGAGCATGCAGGTACAGCAGGCGGTTCAAAAGGCAAATGGTATGTTGGCCTTCATATCAAGAGGGTTTGAGTCTAGGAACAAGGATACCTTACTGCAGCTGTACAGGGCCTTGGTGAGACCCCACCTGGAGTATTGTGTGCAGTTTTGGTCGCCTTATCTAAGGAAGGATGTTCTTGCAATGGAGGGAGTGCAGAGGCGATTCACCAGGCTGAGACTTGGAATGGCAGGAATGACTTAGGAGGAAAGATTGCGCTAATTGGGATTGTACTCGCTGGAGTTTAGAAGATTGAGAGGGGATCTCATAGAAACCTATAAAATTCTGGCAGGACTGGACAGAATGGATGCAGATGGGATGTTTCCATTGGTGGGGGAGTCCAGAACCCAGGGCCATGGTTTGAGGATAAGAGGCAAACCATTTAGGACCTAGATGAGGAGGAATTTCTTGACCCAGAGGGTGGTGAATCTGTGGAATTCATTGCCACAGAGGGCAGTAGAGGCAGGTTCATTAAATCTATTTAAGAGGGAATTAGATCTATTTCTTCAGTATAAGGGTATTAAAGGTTACGGAGAGAAGGCGGGGACGGGGTACTGAACTTTAAGATCAGCCATGATCTCGTTGAATGGCGGAGCAGGCTCGAAGGGTCGAATGACCTACTCCTGCTCCTATCTTCTACGTTTCCATTATCTATGGTTAGTAAGGGATAACTTCAGATGACATATGAGTGGAAAGAAAAGGTTGAGAGTGACTGGGTCAAAGACTGCGCCAGTTCTATGAAACCTCCCGTCTGGTTCAATAACGAGAACTGTCAGCATTAACATTTTATTCATTGCTTTGCACCCAAGGAGGCATAAAGTTTGGCACTCCAGTAAATTCTGCAACCAAGATTTTCTGCCAGTTTAGGAGTTTGATGTTATTTAACTGTGCACGAGCACTTTCTTGCTACCCAAACACGAGAACCTGGACTAATTCAGTGACCTAATTGTAGAAACAAGAGCATCAATGGGCTTGTCCAACTGCTGCTTGACTAGTGTGTGAATGAGCTGGTTCTCAGGGTTTCGATGCTCAGCCATTACGGAGACCCTGCCAGAGTGGACGCTGAGAATCTGGGCTCCACACAACTGCCACTCAGCTACACTGACATCCAGTAAAAATACACCCGGAAACATACACGAAACATGTGTCAAAGACACGCAGGAACATATGTCAACACACAACAGAGTTGCTCATGAGCATTTTCAAATGTAACACCATAAGACACCAGATGACACACCCACATAAACACGCACACGCGAGCACACACACAAAACACGCCATAAAAAGACAAATGATCAAGTTTCATATTCCTTTGTAGAAAAAAAGTGATTTCACTCTCGATAAACTCCAAACAAAATCATACTCTGTAAAATATGAGGTTCCATGTTAATTTAGTGACAGAAATGAAAACATTCTGCACATCAGACATACTAAATCAGCCCAAGAACATACATGTCACACACACTGCACACACAACAGTAGACCCTGACCAGACACCCCAGAAGGGACACAGAAGTAACACGAGAGAGGGAGGACTGCACGCAAGACATTTATGGTCCTGTGACGCAAGAACATAATTATACACGGCACTGGTACAAAGACATGCACACAGAACCAACACGCGTGTGCGCAGTCACACCTGCCTTTGACGATCAAGGACACACACAAACAGAAAATGGTGAATTGTACAGGATCGAGGTGATTTCTTCAGAGACAAAAAGTGCTTTCCTGCACGATGATTTGTTTGGAATGCTAAAAAGAAATTCTTCTGGAGAAACACACCGAGGTTTCAGTGAAATTCTCATTCTCAGGAGCCCGCCCACAACAAGGTCACCTCAAGGGTCCAGTTGAATCAGTTTGGTGGGGATTGTGACAGACAGCACTGACAGGAGGAGGCGTCTCGAGTTGCAGTTGATCCTTCAGGCTGACAAACAACAGGGTGGATAGTCCTGGGCGGGAGCCTTATCACCTCCTTTTACGGAGGGCAGAAGTCCACAAAGTAAGGATGCTGCAAGGCTTCCTCAGCCGAAATCCTCTGCACAGGGTTACACTTCAACAGGTTCTGTGAAAACACACGGATACCAAATGTTCACCGCAGAACAACTGGGGTCCAGGCTTCAGCCGGTCAGCGTCAGCGTCAGCTCAGACAGGATCTAAAGGAGTATGAGAGAGCTGCACCTTCTTAGTACCACCCCTCCCAGTGTGCGCCTCCCTCAACTCTGTCCCTCTGACTGCGTAGTGTACCCTCAGTGTCCGCTCCGAGACACAGTTCAGGAACCTCAGGCTTTCTGAATCAGGGACGGAGATGAAAATAGACAAGACTGTGATGGCTCTCTGATCTCCCTTCCAACTCACCCGCTGCCCTCCTGGTCAGTGCCTCACCTGCAGCAGGTCTCGGCCAGTAGTGTTGAGCTTTGGAACAACGTTTACGAGGGATGTTGTTGCTGGATACATGGGATAGGGCTGGAAAAGAAGGGAAAGAGTTAAGTGTCCACTGGACACATCCTTTGTTGCACAGATTAAGAATGGGAGAGAGACAGGGGGAGGGAGGTTGAGGAAAGATGGGGCTGTCGGAATCAGAAGCACAGGTAGAACCAGGGAGTAAATGGGAGAAAGATGGAAATGAAAAAACAGTAGAAAAAGGGACAAAGAATATCAGAACTAGGAGCCAGGGAGGCCATTCAGCCCATTAAACCTGCTCCTCATAATTCCGAATTCTCCTACTATTCAAAAATCTCAGTCTTAAATGCGTCTTTAATATGTTCAACGAGGCAGCTTCCACTGCTTCCATGGGCAGTGAACTCCAGTTCCTCCTCATCGCCGTCTGAAATCTCCTCCGCGGTGCAGTTGGTGTCGGGGTTAGCCAGCGACTCGGGTCCGAATCTGTAAAGAGTTTGTACGTTCTCCTTTTCACCTTGTGGGCTTCCTCTGGGTGCTCTGGTTTCCTCCCACATTCCAAAGACTACAGGGTTAGGGGGTTAATTTGTCACATCAGTGTATTTGGGTGGTGCGGGCTCGTGGGCCAGAAGGGCGTTACTGGGCTATATTCCTAAATTAAATTAAAAATTACAGCTATGATCCTCATGGTTGTCTCATCTGCCAGTGAAAAGATTTAAAAGTTCAGGAGGGAAAGTGAGAGCAAGGGAATGGATGAGGGTGATGGAGAGGTGACGGGGCCTTCTGCTGCCTGCCTGGCCTGTGCGACAGCTCACAATCAGCTGTCACTTCAGTGCGGCTGCTGGATGAAGGTGTGACTCATCTCTGAGACAACAGGCTCTTCTGGGTTGTAAACCAGCTTTAACCTTGGCAGCCTGCACCTTCCCCTTTTAAATCTAAGCAGTTGCATAATTTCAAAGCAAACCTTTATCCTAAAAAGGCTGATTTGTCAGGAGTGGACAACCGAGAGAACATTCAATTCAGGAGGGGCAGGAAAGAATCTGTCAAAATGTGAAGCAGAAAAATGTGGAACGACACGACAGGGAAGCAGAGCGATGCAGTTGGTCCAGCTTCAGAGAGGAGGAACCGCTTTCCCCAGAGAGGAGTGAATCTGTGGGATTCTCTGCCCAATGAAGCTGCCTCATTGCATCTCAGGGGAAAAGGCAGGTGGGTGTAGATGACTCCACAACAGCTAAGAACGGCGGACCAGGCTCAACGGGCCAGAGGGCCGACTCCTGCTCCGAGTTGTAATCTGGGCACAGAGAAAGCTGGACTCACCTTGTAGTCGGGAAGTTTGGTCATTGATTGCCACTGCTCCTCTGTTGGGGTCCCGAGCAAGGTGAAGGTGTCAAGGAAGATTCAAAGAACACTGGGAGAGACACGGGGAGAGTGTCAGTGACAGAGCAAACAAGGTGGGGAGAAAGAGAAATATGGAGGTGAGAGAGAGAGAGAGGACAGTGAGAACGAGAGAAGAGAGAGATTAGGATGGAGGAAGTGTTCAGCATGGACTAGAAGAGCCAAGTTGGCCTGTTTATATGTTGTAATTTTTATATGGTTATAAGGAAACAAGCAAACAGGATGAAAGATACAAAAGAAGACAATAGAGATGGAGAGGGCAGAGAATGGAAGAACAGACAGCCTTGAATACAAATGAAAACACTGCAGACAGAGGAAACAAAGCAGTCATAAAATCCCTATCCAACATACAAAAACCTTAGTTGCCCAAGGAACCTCCCTGACCCGAGTGAATACAACGAGATCTTCCCTTGTACCACTCCCGGCTTTTCTGCAATTTAACAGACACTGCCGATGCCTGCAACCTCACTGATCCAGCCCCAAAAGAAAGGCTTCACTTCCCTGCTGTTACCTGGCCATGGCCCTCTGTATTGAGAAGGGTTGTGGCTGTCATGTGAGGGTGTGGCCTACCTAGTCAGAGGACACACCAGCTGCCAATCAAGGTTGGATTTCGCCCACCCATTAGTGCACACCTTGCCATTGGTTTCATGTAAATTACCTGGACTGTACTCTCCAGTCTGCTTGTAGTTAGCCTTGGGCCATTGGCTGTTTTAATTGAATTAACCCTCCTGGGTTTGAGCCATTTTTCACTGCTAACAACCTGGGCTGGACCCTCCAGCACTATAAAAATTCCATGTGTTCTTTGTTCTCTCTCTTTGCCAGCTTTTTGGGACTACCCTGCTCGTAGCGCCAATTGTTGAGTGAGGAAACAGGTTTGCATTAAATACACCCAATGACCAGGCCTACACATCCACCTGTGGCAACAAGTTCCACAGATTCACCTCCCTTTGGCTGAAGAAATTCCTCGGCATCTCTGTTCTAAGTGGACGTCCTTCAATCCCAAAGTTGTGCCCTCTTGTCCTAGACTCTCCCACCGTGGTAAACAACCTTTCTACATCTTTTCTGTCCACACCTTTCAACATTCAAAATGTTTTAATGAGATCCCCCCCTCATTCTTCTAAATTTCCACACATGCAGGCCAAGAGCCGTCAAATACTCCTCATGCAATAAAACTTTCTCATTCCCAGAATCATCCTTGTAAATCTCTTCTGAACCCTTTCCAATGTCAGCACATCCTTCCTTAAGTGAGGAGCCCAAAACTGCCCACAAACCTCCACGAGGTCTCATCAGTGCCTTACAAACCCCATCATCACATCCCTGCTCTTATCTTCTATTCCTCCTGAAATGAACACCAGCCATAATCCAGATCATTATACAACATAAATAGAAGTGGCCCCAACACCGATCCCTGTGGAAAACCACTAGCAACCGGC
This sequence comes from Narcine bancroftii, assembly GCF_036971445.1. Taxonomy (NCBI): domain Eukaryota; kingdom Metazoa; phylum Chordata; class Chondrichthyes; order Torpediniformes; family Narcinidae; genus Narcine; species Narcine bancroftii. Next base: position 372,563,537 of record NC_091470.1, read on the forward strand.
AGCCAATCAGAATATGCTGGAGAAACTCAGCAGGTCAAACAGTGACCTTTATACAGCAAAGATAAAGATGGAGAACCAACATTTTGGGCTGAGCCCTTCATCAAGGTGTGGAAAAATGTCAGCAGGCACCTCTGCATTCTGACTCTGCTTCCTGCCAATCAGCCAATGCTCTACTCATGCTAGTATGTTTCCTGTTACACCATGGGTTCTTGTTCAGAAGCCTCATATGCGGCACCTTGCCAAAGGCCGACTGAAAATTCAAATACACAACATCCACTGCATCTCCTTTATCCTGCCAGCTTGTCACTTCTTCAAAGAATTCCAATAGGTTTGAAAAGAAAGGTTTTCCCTGAAGAAAGCCACGCTGGCTTTGGCCGATCCTGTCATGTGCTTCCAAGTACCCCGTAAACTCATCCTTGACAATCGACTCCAACAACTTCCCAACCACTAACACCAGGCTAACCAGACTATAATTTCTATAATTGAAAAAAATCTTTCACCACTGCTTCCTGTCACCTCCCTAATTTCCATCCAAGATGTTGCTGCTCTGTGTTTCATATTTTTGATGATATATCTGTCACTTTATCAATCATATTCTTAAAGTCCATACACAGATCAACTACCCTCATCAACACAACTGGAAATCCACGCTGCTTTTCTCCAGTCAATGTCCTCTTGTCTCAATGACTGATGTAAAATCACGAGGCTGGAGAAACTCAGCAGGTCAAACAGTGTCCTCTGTAGAGCAAAGATAAAGTCTATTGTCTCTGATTGTACAAGTACAACCCGAAGAAACAGCGATCTCCGGTCCTCGGTGCAAAACATGCGGACACACAACCAGACAGAACACACCTACAGACACACAATACATATTCAGGACAAGAATTTCATCTCTACAAATAAATAAATATTGTTTTGTACACACGAGAATCTCAGAGGGGTCAGTGTGAGCAGTTCCTTTGGTCATTCGGATGCCTGCTGTCATTTTTCCACACCTTGATGAAACTTTGGTTCTGCATCTTTATCTTTGCTGTATAAAGGACACTGTTTGACCTGCTGAGTTGCTCAACATTATGTTTTTACTTCAACCGTGGTGTCTCCAGACTTTGGTGATATACTTATATAAAGGCAGGGTGTGGTGGCCAAAATCTTTCAAATGCAGCCAGGAGTTTGGAAAGGATATCGGAAAATTCTCTTCAGCTGGTCATCGACGTCGTTCCCGGGGAACAGAGGCCTTCCTGCATTTGCCAGCTCTGAAAAATAGAGTGTTGGGTTTGCTGCATTGTGGAGGCAGGTAAAAATCTCACTCCGAATCCAATCACCTCGTAAACAGCGGTGGGAATAGGTTCAAGATTCTTTTATTGCCATATCATAAAAATGAAAATGTAATGGTTCAGAAAATTTCCTTTAGTCTCTGCAATATCAAACGATTAAATAAAATTCCAGAAATCTGGTGATGCTGGAGATTGGAAACAGATCAGCATTTGGGGAAAGGAAACCGAGCTTCCTATTTACTTGTGAAGAAAAATTCAGGTCACTCAGGTGAAGTTGGTGAGCGGAGGAGTGATGGGAGCAGGGCGGAGTGCAGGTCATTGATCCCATACCTGCGAAGATGCAGCCAGCAGACCACATGTCGATGGATGTGGAGTATAGCTTGGCCCCAAACAGGACATCTGGAGGGCGATACCACAGCGTCACCACCTGCAGCGGGCAAAGGGAGAGCCGGCTTTGTTAGCCTCAGCACGGAGGGAGAGCAGGAGGAGGAGAAATGCCACAGGATCTGATCTGTCCAGCTCACAAAGTACATGGGATTGCACTTTTATTCAGGTTAAAGGCAGCACACATGATAGTGTGGCTCCCCCGCAGTTCCACCCCTCCCAGTGGACTCTCCCTCAGCGCCTCCCCTTTCCAGTGTGGCACTCCCTCAGTATCGCCCCTTCCCTCAGTACTCCCCCCTCCCTCAGTTCAGCCCCCTCCCCTCAGTACTGCCCCTCCCTCCCTCAATACCCCCCACCTTCAACATTGCCTCCTCCCAGTGTGGCACTCCCTCAGTATCGCTCCCTCCCTCAGGACCACACTCCCTCAGTATTGCCCCCTCCTTCAACACTGCACTCCCTCTCAGTACTGCCCACCCATAGTACTGCCCATCCCTCCCTCAGCACCACCCCCTCCCAGTGTGGCACTCCCTCAGTATCGCCCCCTCCCTCAGGACCACACTCCCTCAGTATTGCCCCCTCCTTCAACACTGCACTCCCTCTCAGTACTGCCCACCCATAGTACTGCCCATCCCTCCCTCAGCACCACCCCCTCCCAGTGTGGCACTCCCTCAGTATCGCCCCCTCCCTCAGTACCCCCTCCTTCAGTACCCCCTCCCTCAGTACCCCCTCCCTCAGTACCCCCTCCCTCAGTACCCCCTCCCTCAGTACCCCCTCCCTCAGCACTGCACTCCCTCAGTACAGCCCCTCCCATAGTATTGACCCTCCCTCAGTAACACCCTCCTCCTTCAATTCCGCATCCTTAGTACCACCCTCCCAGTACGGCCCTTCCCTGAGTACAGCCCCTTTTTAAAATTTAAACACACAAACTTTATTCAAATGACATTACAAACAGAAAACACACACAGACCTACAACTAAAACAAAAAACCATAATGTGGCAACAAACCTGTGAGAAGCAGTAATTAGGACCACCTCACTTCTACACAGTGTAACACATCAAATTAAAACACAATTATCCTCATCAACCACCCACGGGATCCCCTGGGGGCCCACCATTCCCTGAACTCGACCACTGTCCCTTCAAACACCGCGTGTTCCCGCTCCAACACCATACAGGCCCGGACGTAACCCTGTAAGATGGGCAGGCAGTCAGGTCTCCCCACCCCCTCGACCATCTGCCGCCTCGACCTGTGAACAGCCAGTTTCACCAATCCCAACAGCATCTCCACTGAACGCCCTTCCGCACCGGGCAGCTGTAGATCAGGAGCGTGGGGCTCAAGGGCAACCAGAATTTGAAGAGCAGCCCCTTCAGTAGGCGAACAGGGGCTGCTCACTCACGCACTCCACAAAGATGTGGTGCACTGTCTCCTCCTGGCTGCAGAAATGACAGGGGGCCGGGGTGTCAGTGAACCAACTCAGAGGAGTCGGTTACACGGCACTGCTCAGTACAGTACCCTCCACTGCTGCTCCCCATTGTAAAGGGGGAGGACTCCTGCACACCGGAACCTCCACTGGGGACCCCTCTCGATGCCAGGTGGTAAAACAGACTACCACATCGTTCCTGGACAACTGACGAGGGCAACGATGTGAAAAGTGTGCAGAGAGCAGCCCATATAGCTACTGCTTCAGTGCATCCTGGAACGGGACAGTGCAAAACGCCACGAGGCGGCTCACATTATCTTGGACCATCTCCCGCAAAACCCGTCGGGTTTTGGGTCCAACGAGCACCCCTGGCTGATCGGGGCTCAGCGCAGCCGGGACTGCTCTACCCACTCAAGCCCCCCATTGACACCCATCGCTGCGGGACGGGGACCACCCTCTCTGGCAGACAGCGCACTCCAGCCCCGCATCAGCTCTCGGTAAAACATGCGCAGCTACACCATCGCGGCACGACTGATTTTCACCATCGGGAGCCACGTGTCTACCCGTAGGCAGCGACCCGGAGAGGGAAGTAGGTGGTTCGCACATGTCTCCGCAGAGGTTGCTTGGTGAACATGTATTTCTGCAGGGTCCTGAGATGGAGGGCTCCCAGCTGGGTCTGGAAACACACCAGCAACTGACTGCCCTCCTCGATCGACAAACTCAGGACTGCAGAAGAGACCCAGTGCCTCCTGTTTCCCCAGAAAAAAGTCCACCAACTTCTGGGTCGTGGCAACAGAAAGCGTGGGTGGGACCAGGGATATTAGCCAGTAACACAGCATCAAGGCCACCAGCTGGTTGTTGAGCAGAACCCTGCCCCGGTTCGAAATTACACAGGAGACCTGACCAGCGCCCTAACCTTTCAGATACCTTCGTCTCCAGGCTGCACCAGTTCTCCAGCCAGGACTTCATAGTTGCACTCAGGTAGACCCCTGGGTAGAGGAGATGCATAGCACTCCGCTCAAAGGAACAGGGAGTTCACCTGCCACTATCCCATCAGAAGACTGGAACACTTTGCCCAGTTTACCCTGGCAGAGGATGCGGCTGAGAAGACCTCCAGGCATGCATGTATCCTCCGCAGGTCATTGGGGTCAATCCCCTCATAATTTTAAACACCTCTATCAAATCTCCCCTCATTCTTCTGCACTCCAGGGAATAAAATCCTAACCTGTTTAACCTTTCCCTGTAACTCAGTTCCTGAAGTCCGGGCAACATTCTGGTAAATCTTCTCTCCACTCTTTCTACCTTACTGATATCTTTCCTGTAGTTTGTTCCAGAACTAGTCAGGGGATGTATGAGCGCTTAATAAGTCAGGGTACCTGTGCAGATCCCATTGACCGTTTGTTAGAACGTTTAGTTTCCAAATATTCCTGTTGCTGCAGAAGTGCAATTGGCCAGAAAAGTTACCCTGTTTTACTCTCTCCACAGATGCTGCCTGCCTGACTGGAAATTTTCACATATTGATAGCATTTGAGTTTCTTTGCTTTTCAATTCTTAAGGGCTCCCTGCCCAGCCTCACCAATTACTGAATAACCATTGAACCTGACCCTGAGGTGAACAAGCGAGTCTGCAAATGCTGGAAAACTGGAGCAACACCCAAAACATTGCAGGCACTCAGGGGGCAGGCAGCATCTGTGGAAGGCAATATTTCGGGCTGTAACCCTTCATCAGGAAGACCAAGAAATGGGCAGACACCTGAATAAAAGGGAGAGGAGGTGCACAGGTCAGTAGGTGATAGATGAATGCAGATTTGGGGTGGGGAAAGAAATGGAAAGAAGCTTGGAGGAATGTTATTCGGGTGCCTGGCTGTTCATTGCTAACTTTCCACAGATATTCCCTGACCCAGCACTCTGTGTGTGGGTCTGTGACTCTAACAGCTTGCGAAATAAAAAGAAAGGTTTCCATCCACAGCAGGACAACGTTGTTCCCCTACCTCTGCAGAGTAACATCGGACAGGGATCCCAAAGGCTCGGGCTAGCCCAAAGTCTGCCAGCTTCAGCTCCCCATTCTGCAGAGACAGGGAAAAAGAACATCAGTGTCTGGGAGAAGACACGCAGCGGCGGTGCCCGAATGTAATTCGCTGTTGTCATGAGAAAGGATCCTCTGCTGGAAGCAGGAACACTGTTCTCTTCCCAAGGCCTGACCTGCTACATTTCCACTTCCCATGCTCTCCAGCCTCAGCCCACCCTGAGGTGACAATCCCCTGCAACCTACCGAGTCTCTTGTTCCCTCATCCACCCACGAGATTGGGTTTATACCTGGGACCACAGCCACAGCTGGGATTTCCACCCAGTGGGCATTCGGACTCACCCTGTTGATCAGGAGGTTCTGGGGCTTCAAGTCTCTGTGCAGCACGTTCCTGCTGTGACAGAATGCCAAGCCTTTCAGCAACTGGTACATGAACGACTGTGGGAAGAGAACAAGAGGAACCATGAGGCAACACACATCCATGGATAAGAGGAAGTTATCCTGAGAAGCAGGACTACACCATCTACAAATCTGCCAACAATACCACGGTAGTGGGTTGTATAAAGGAAGGGGATGAGTCAGTAACAGGAAGATTGAAAATGTGGCTGAACGGTGCACGAACAACAACCTCACACTCAATGTCACCAAAACTCAGGAGCTGATTGTGACTTCAGGAAGGGAAAGCAGAGGTTTACAATCCAGTGATCACTGGGAGATCTGAGGTGGAGAGGGTGAGCAAATTTACCATCTTTGAGGACCTTCCCTGGACCCAACAAACAAAAGGCATCGTGAAGAAAGCATGTCAGCGCCTCTACTTCCTCAGGAGTTTGCGGAGGTTTGGTACAACACCGAAACACTGGCAAATTTCTAGAGGTGTAGTGGAAAGTGCGCTGATTGGCTGTATCAGGGTCTAGTATGGGGACTCCAATACCCCTGAGCATAAAGCCTTCCAAAATGTTGTGGACATAGCCCAGGCAAGCTCTCCCTACTATTGAGTACATCTACAGGGAACACTGCTGTCAGAGGGCAGCAGCAATCATCAAGGACCCACACGACCCAGCACACGCTCTGTTCTCGCCGTTGCCATCAGAAAGAGGCATCGGTGTCACAAGACGCGCATCACCAGGTTCAGGATCAGCTGCTCCCCCTCCACCATCAGACCCCTCAACAACAAACTCAATCAGAGACTCATTTAAGGACTCTCACTTGTGCACTTTATTGATTTTCTTTTGCTTTCCCTGTATTGCAGTTTGTTTACATGTGTACATTTTGTAGTTTTGTTTTGCACTACCAATAAGTGGTAATTTTGCCTGGCCCACAAGACCAAGAATCTCAGGGCTGTAATGTATTCTGACAATAAATAAATAAATCTGCTTTGGCAAGTTCAGATGGAAGGTGTAATTACGATGTCAATCCTCCAACCTTGGAGGATTTTCTTTGTCTCCACCACTCCTGTCTCAAGATGAGGCTTTCCGCTCCAAGACATCTGAGATGTCCTCCTTCGCCTCTACTGTGGTTGATAGATCCTGCATCCCCAATATCTCCACCCTGTCCCCAGCCAGACTGCACGGATAGCAGACAGTTCCCTTTGTCCTTATTTCACCCGCTTTCATATCCAGCACATCACCCTTCCGTCATTGACACCCAACTGCAGCAGCATCCTTCCAGGAGACCACTTTCTCCATGCCTCCCTGGCACATACATCCCTCCCTACCCACCCCTCCCTGTCCCCCAACACCTCCCTTGAAACTGCAGGAGGTGAAAAACCTCTTCCCTTATCACCATCCAGGGACCCAAACATCCCTTCCGAGTGAGGCAGAGAATCACATGCATCTCCTCCATCCTCTCCTCAGCTCCTAATGTGACCTGCGTGCAGCCATTTCAACATTCCCACGTGGACCTGTCTGACCTCAGCCTCCTCCACTGTCAGGGTGAGACCCAACATAAACTCAAGGAACACCTAATCATCCACTGGAACAGTCCACAGCAAGTTTTCTAATTTCAGGTAACCCACACCTCATGGCTCTTCTCTCCCACCTTCCGTTTCCCCTATCACCCAATCCTTCCTGATCTGGTTCCACATCACCACCAGCATCTGTCGCCTTTTGCCTCCCCCAGATCCCCATCTCCTCCCTCCACCGCTCCATCTGCTCTCCTTTATCTCTTTGTCTGTCTCCACTTTTTGCCCACCAGCCCACTCTCTCCCAACACCCCTATCCTACTTGGCTGCATCTGGTCCCACCTACCACCTGCCCCACCCCTCTCCCGCATCTCTTTTTACTGGCCATCTCCTTGCACTCCCAAAGCAGGGTCTCATGCTGTCAGACCCACCAGGACCTTTTGTGTTGTTTCTTGTGTTGTCATGGTCTCTTTGCTCTGGGAGTGTTTGATGGTACTGTGTTGGGGCAGAATAACTGGCTAACCCATGCAGTACATTGTCTGGAAGAAGCTGATGTGATCGTGCATTTGTACCTTAGATACACAAAGCTCTCAGCACAGGAAACCTGCATTTACCTTTACAATCTCAGGATCGAGATCTCCATTACAGCTGTCAAAATATTTCTTCAAATCCTGAAATAAAAGCCGAGCAGTTGATCAATAACAGCACCAGCTACCAAGCTGGAAACCCAACAGTAAGATGCACTTCAGAGAAGCCAATATTTAATATAGAAAGTCTTCCATTATATTCAAATCTGTAGCTCACTCCCAGATATTTGTTCCCTGAAACCCTTCAAAGTCCAGCCTGTAACTCACTCCCAGATCTATCATTCTATACAGGTCGAACCTCTATTATCCGGCAACCCCTGTGGCCCGGCACATTTTGAATTTGCTACAACTCCTTGCAGACAGTGCAGGATTCAAACCATTGGTCCCGATCACTGGTGCTGGAAGGGTTGAATCTGCCAAGATTGGGACCAGGGTTCAAGGCCAGCTCTACCTGTAGGGAGTTTGTACTCACGGCGGCAGATTCAACCTTTACGTCGCCAATGATCGGGACTAGGATTCGAGCCCCATGTTGTTTGTACGAATGTCCCAGTTACTGGTGCTGTAAAGGTGTTGCGCTGACCGCTATGCTAACCGTGTTATTTCTGTTTTAAGCTTTGTTCTACCTTTGATATGTTTACATAGGAGGTTCCCTTAGGGGTCAATTTCTGTTTCCTGAGACGTGTCACGTGATGGTGTAGCGTCAGGAAGGAGAACCTAGCTCTCCTGGACTCGACGGCCGTGGCCAGAATGATGCTGATCTGGGCTCCAGTGTCAACGAGGAACCACCGGAGACTGACCGAGACCCACAGGTAGAGGAGGCTGTGTCCTTGGCCAGCCGCTGCAACCATTAACAGCGACCGGCCTGGTCATTTCCCTGGAACGAGGAGGGCTGACGACACTTCTGAGCCTTGGCTCCCCAGCCCTGGTGGTAGAAGCAGAGGCCTGAAGCAGATGCTGCGGCCTTGGTTATGCTCTTGGGGGCACCTGCAGGGGCCGGGTGCTGCTTGGCGTGGTCGTGCCCGTGTCTCATGACCTGCTGGACCACTGAAGCCTCTGGGAATCGTGTGAGCCATAGCTCTTGGGCCTTCTTAGCAACCGTCCTCGGGTCGGTGAAGCTCTCCTGGACCAGCAGCGGCCGGATGTTCCTGGGCACATGGTCGAGGAAGATGCGCTTGAAGAGTGGGGAGTTGGTGTGATCACCCATGAGCATGGGCATCTCGTCCATCAGCTCCATCGGGGACCTGTCCCCCAGGGCGTCGAGGTGCAGCATCCGAGCGGCACGCTGGTATCCGGACAGTCCGAGGGACCTGGCAAGCACTCGCTTGATGGTCTCTATTTGTCCTCGGTGGGTGGGTGCTGAACAAGGTGCAGCACACGTCTGGCGGTGGCCTGGTCCAGGGCAGCGACCACATGTTAGAATTTGGTCGTGTCGGACAAAATCTGGTGGAGGTGAAACTGGGTCTCTCTGTGTGGCCGAACCAGGTCTCTGGCTCCTGAACCCAGAATTCAGGCAGCTTTATGGCTATAGCATTGACCCCAGGCTCACTCATGATGGGTTCAAAGACATCTGAACCAGTTGGGGTCACCAATTGTAGCGGCGGCTACTCTGCTCCTGCAATAACACACACAACTAGATGGGTTGAGCTCTGTGAGCAGACTCGTTTATTGCAGGCTGCTGGGCTGCACTTATACTCCCAGCCCAGACCTGGTTGAGAACCGCGCTGGAGGGCGCTGACGTCACCCGGGCGTCACATGGTCCCCCGGCGCGGGTTTCTGAGCCCCGTGCTGGAAGGAAGGGAAATCCCCGGTGGTGCCATTTTGGCCGGCTGCCCTGCTGCATAGCTTACAAGTGGGGCCGGCTCGCCTGCCTTGTGGTGAGCCGCCACAATTTAAAGATTTATTTATTCCTCCATTTATGGAAGTACTAGAACAGGTGGGAGAGACAAAGGATTTACCAGAATCATTTAAGACAGCAATAATAAGTGATTGTGAAAAAAGGAAAAGATCCTATGAAACCATCATAATAGAGACCATTCATTGCTAAATGCAGATTATAAAATAATATCTAAAATGTTAGCAAACAGAATAGCAAAATATTTACCTAAATTAATAAATATTGATCAAACTGGATTTGTTAAAAAAGGAAATTAGCAGATAATGTAACAAAGTTAATGAGTATAATATATTTAGCACAGTTAAGAGAGGTACCTAGTGTAGTAGTTACTTTAGACGCTGAAAAAGTGTTTGATAGACTTGAGTGGGTTTTTTTATTTAAAGTTTTAAGTAAATTTGGAATAGCACTCACATTTAGAGATTGGATCAGAGCTCTATATAATAAACCTAAAGCAAAAATGCTAACAAATGGGAAAATCTTTTTTATTGACTAGATCAAGTAGACAAGGACGTTCATTGGCACCTTCATTATTTATTTTTAGCAATAGAGCCTTTGGCAGAATTAATTAGATTTGATAATGATATTAAAGGTTTTAAAGTAGACAGGAAAGAAGATAAGATTAGTTTATTTTCAGATGATGTCATAACATATTTGACTGAACCAGAAAGGTCATTAAGTAAATTGTATTTAAGATTAAAAGAATATCGTGTATTATCTAGCTATAAAATAAATTGTGATAAAAGTGAAATAATGCCTATAGTAAAGATGGATTACAAGCAATGTAAAAATAAAGTCAATTTAAGTGGCAGACTGATGCAATTAAATATTTAGGTATTAATATTGATAATAATTAAATAATGAGTGAGTCATCACTGCTGAAGGAAGTAGAACAAGATTTATAGAAATAGCAGGAACTACCCAAGACATTAATAGGAAGGGTTAATTGTATAAAAATGAATATATTCCCTAGAGTACAGTATTTATTTCAAATGCTACCTACATTTACACCATCAAAATTTTTTCAAGAACTAAATAAGTATGTAAGGAAATTTATTTGACAAGGGTTGCATTAGAAAAATTAACATGGAAATTTGAATCAGGATTACAATGACCACACTTGAAAAATTATTATGGAGCAGCACAATTGAGGTTTCTCTCTACTCTATTTCAAGAGGGATTTATATAGAAATGACAGAGAATTTTATATATAAATGGAATGATCAGCCTTTTTATTGGAAATGGAGATAATCCTTTGTTAAAACATCTTTTTAAAAGATGGAGTAAAATACATTTAGAAATGAGAATAGAACTTTTCAAATACCAGGAATGATATTGAGTCAGAATCAATTTATTCCTTTTACAATAAATAAAAAAGTTTTTGATATTTGCTTTAACAAAGGAATTAAGACAATAAAAGATTGTTTTCAGGGTTCAATTTTAATGACATTTGAACAATGAAAAGTCGGTATGGAATACAGATTACAATACTCTCCTATTATCAGTTAAAGGCAGATTTACGAGAAAATGTAGGTCCAGATTTGATATTACCTGAACAATTTGGAACAATTAATCACAGACATAAATATTTAAAAAGTTTATTTCAATTATGTATACAATTTTTGCAAAAAGGAATGTAAAAAACCAGGAGTTCATAAGTCAAAACAAAGGTGGGAGAAAGATTTAAAAATAAATATTCAAGAGGAGACTTAGTTAGAACTTTGTCAGGACAGTTTGACTAACATAATTAATGCCCAGTGCAGAATGGGGCAATATAATTTTTATATCAACAATATCTCACTCCACAGAAATTAAATGGATTAAATTCTAATTTTTCAGATAAATGTTTTAGATGCAATAAAGAAATAGGTACTTTTTTTACACTCAGGACGTTCAAAATTAACACCCTTTTGGACAGAACTGGGTTTATTTTTGGAAAGAGTTACAAAAGTTAAGTTTCCTCAGGTTCAAATTTTTTTTACTTGGAAATATTTTTGACACAGAATTGAAATTGAAATTAAATAAATACCAAAAAGACTTTGTTAAAACAGCCCAAGTGGTAGCTAGAAAATGTGTGGCAGTAACTTGGAAATCAGATGTGAATTTGGGAATGGGCAGATGGCCAGACTGAAATAGGGAATTGGATACCACTTGAAAAGATTACATAGAATTTACATAATAAATTTGAAATTTTTCAAAAAATTTGGGAATCATATTTACAAATTGTAGGAATTAAGTTGTAATCGCCCAACCTGAACCTTCCGACTTCTAAAATTAAGAAAATTAAGATATTGTGGCAACCCACAAATCTACCGTGACGAACCGGCCCCGCTTGTTACACGTGGTCGACAGGGCAGTCGCAGCAGAGAAGGCGACAATTTCCCATCTCTTCTGCTCCACAACGGAAGTTGGCGTGCACATTTACATCAACATGATGTAAGCGGCAGAGCATATGTGCAGTCCGGCTGAACAGCTGAAAAGCAAGTGCTCAAAGTTTAAATAAACATTCCTACTGCAACCTCAGAGCTCCGTCTGTGTCTCCAGTCTGTTCACTCACTCACGGCCAGCACGCTACATTTGGTGACCCCGACAAGTCTCCATGTTCTGCAGACTCTTGCTACATGGATCCTGCAACGGTCAGCGCCGTAGCACTCAAGCTACCCACGTTCTGGACCAACTGGCCCCGCACCGGGTTCAGCCAGTTGGAGGCTCAGTTCCAGCTCAAGCAAATCTCCTTGGACTCCACCAGGTTGTCAGTTCCCTCGATCAAGAGATCACTACCCCGTAGACAACCTCATCCAAGCGCCACTGGAGGAGGGTAAATACCTGGCCTTAAAGAACCTTTTCATAGCCACCTATGGTCTCTCGCACTACAAAAGGGCAGCCAGGCTCTTGCATCTTGACAGTTTAAGGGACTGCATGCGTCCGCCTTGATGGACGAGATCTTGAAGACACTGCCGGAAGGACATAAGCCCTGCCTTATGTTTGAAAAGGCCTTCCTACAACAAATGCCCGAGGACATTTGCCTTCTGCTAGCTGATGCCGATTTCAGAGACCTTGGAAGGTAGCAACCTGGGCCGACGTCCTCTTCCATACAAAATGTGAAAATCCAGAGGCCCTTCACCGACTAACCAAACTGCCACAGCAACTGCCCCACAAACCAAGCCCGCCGGCAGAGAAGTGCCCCAACTGCCAGGCTCAGAGTTCACCAGTGTTGGGGGGCAGAGGCACGAAAATGCCAGCAAACCTGCTTGTTTCAGGGAAACAAGCAGGCTAGCTGCCATTAATGGCTGCGACGGCTGGCCAGAGGGACCGCCTACTCCATGTGTGGGACAGCACCTCCGGCTGCAGGCTCCTGGTCGACACAGGAGCTGAGATAAGTGTCATTCCACCCACTTTCCTTGAGATGCGCATGTTTCCACGCGGCTCCATCCTTCGTGCAGCCAACAACTCCGCCATCTCCACTTTCGGGTGCAAACACATTTACCTACATTTCAGATATAGAGATTTCCACTGGCATTTCACCCTGCCTGCAGTCGACAAGCCCTTACTGGGAGCAGATTTTCTCCAGGCGCACCCCCTCCTCGTTGTTCTACAGGGCAGATGGCTGGTCCACGCAGAGACATTTCAAACCGTCCCCCTTGGAACTTCAAACAAGCAGGCCACTCACCTCGAAGCCAGTGGAGATAGCTACAAAGAGCTACTCACGCATCCTCACTGAGTTTCTAGCCATTCTGCGCCCAGTTTTCAACCACTCAGCTGCCCCATGGAGTGCAGCATCACATTTCGACCAAGGGTCTGCCCGTTCATTCTTGGGCCCGCCGGCTGGCACCCGACAAGCTCAAGTTCACCAAAGAGGTGTTCGCATGCATGGATAAGCTGGGCAATGTCTATAGGTCAGACAGCCCATGATCCTCACCACTGCACATGGTTCCGAAGACCAACAGCAGCTGGAGACCTGCAGCGACTACAGGAGATTAAATTATGCCACCATTCCCAACCAGTATCCAGTCCCATGGTCAACTTCAACGGTGCCTGTATTTTGTCCAAGGTCGACCTCATCAGGGGCTACCACCAAATACCGGTCCACCCAGACAATATACAAAAAACAGCCATCATCACCCCTTTTGGGCTTTTCAAATTTCTTCGTATGCCCTTTGGCCTTAAAAATGCAGCCCAAACTTTCCAGCAGCTTATGGACGCCATAGGGCAGGACATGCCCTATCTTTTTATCTACCTGGACGATACCTTGGTGGCAAAAGCTACGCCTGAGGAACCCATCACCCACCTCCGCCAACTCTTTTCCCACCTATGCCAGTTTGGCCTCACCATCAATCCAGCCAAATGCGAATTTGGCTGCCAAAATAATAAATTTCCTGGGCCACAGCATAACCAAGTATGGCACAGTGCCCCGCCCGGACAAATTAGAAGCCATTCGCCAGTTTCCACAGGCTGCCACACTTAAAGGCCTGCAGGAATTTGTAGGAATGGTCAATTTCTACAACAGGTTTATTCCCCAGGCTGCTACCATTATGCGACCCATCTTCAACCTCATCTCCACATCCATGAAATAACTCCATTGGACCACCAACACTACAGCGGCTTTCTAGCAGATGAAGAATGCCCTTGCCAGCTCAACCATGCTCGAACACTCACAGATGGAAGCCCCTATCGTCCTAACGGTCGATACATCCTCAGCAGCAATAGGAGTAGTCCTCCAGCTCATGGACAATACATGGAAGCTACTTGTCTTTTTCAGTCAACATTTGTGCCCATCTGAGCACAAATACAGCGCCTTAGACAGGGAACTGCTGGCTCTGTACCCGGTCATACACCATTTCCATTACTTCCTTGAGAGCAGAGACTTCACTGACCACAAACCGCTTACTTTTGCCTTCACCAGTCTCAGACCCCCCCCCCCCCAGTCGGCCTGGTAGCAGCGACACCTATCACACATCTCAGAATTCACCACTGACATACACCACCTCTCAGGAAAAGACAACTTTATCACGGATGCCATCTCCAGACCAGCCATCTGCCCTTGTTGCAGACCATAGACTATTTACGAGTTGGCCCGCGCACAGGAGATTGTCCCAGACGCAGCCTGCTTCCGCACAGCACTGACTGGCCTCCAGCTGGTGGACCTGCCCCTCAACAATGGCAAGACCACTGATATTCCCCAGCTGGTGGTCCCAGCGAAATGGCGCAAGGTGTTCCATCTGATACGGGGTTTGTCTCACCCCTCCATCCACACCACAGTCCATATGATCTCCACTAGGTTCGTCTGCAACGGACTACGCAAAAGTGTCACAGAGTGGGTACGGACATGCCCCGACTGCCAACTGGCAAAAATCCAGACCCACACCTGGCCACCAGTACAGGAGTTCAAGCCCACCACGCACTGTTTCCAACATGTCCGGGGGCAGAGATACCTACTCACAATTGTAGACAGGCACACTAGGTGGTCTGAGGCAGTTCCCCTTCCGACATAGCCGCAGACCCCTGCGCCAGGGTATTCCTTTCTTCCTGGATTGCCAGTTTCTGTGTTCCATCACACATCACCACAGATCAGGGAGCCCATTTCATATCGTCCCTGTGGTCTCACCTTGCCAAACTCCTGAGCACTAACCTACACCACACTACGGCATACCACCCCCAATCCAATGGCCTGGTTGAGCGGTTCCACCACCACCTCAAGGGTTCCCTCATGGTACACCTAGACGGCCCTAACTGGATGGATGAGCTCCCCTGGGTTCTCCTCGGTATCTGCACAGCCCCCAAAGAGGACCAACGGGCCTCTACCACCGAACTGCTCTACGGTGAGATCCTCACCATGCCAGGTCAGATCTTACCCCTGTCCTCACAACAGCTCCAGGACCCCGGCAGTGCCTCCGACAGCAATTGGGTATCATGGCCTGCCCACCCAACTCATGTGCCCACAAATTTAATGATGTGATTTTGTGTTTGTGCTTAGAGGTGGCCACAGAGCACCTTTCCAGCACCCCTACAAGGGACCCTACAAAGTGCACCACCTCCACTTTCACTTTGCAGGTCAGCAAAAGGGAAGAGATCTTCACAGTGGACTGTCTGAAACCAGCACATCTGGACCTGACGCGGCCGGTCCCTGTGCAGTGGCCACCATGCAGAGGCAAGCCTCCCTCACGTCAAGTCACCACCGGTGCTGGTTCTGGTGGGGGGGGTTACGTGGCAACGCACAAATCTGCCGCGACGAACTGGCCCCTCTTGTTAGGCGCGGTCAGCAGGGCAGTCACGGCAGAGACGGCGATGCATTCCTATCTCTTCTGCTCCACGACGGAAGTTGGCGTGCACACTTGCATCAACATGACGCAAGCAGCAGAGCGTACGCGCGGTCTGGCTGCACAGCTGAAAAGCAAGTGCACGAAGTTTAAATAAACGTTCCTGGTGTGACTTCAGAGCTCACAGTCTGCATCTCCAGTCTGTTCACTCGCTCATGGCCAGTACAGCCATAGTATGTTAGATTTTATTTGATAGTTTTAGTAAGTTTTTAAAATATTATCCAAATGTTTTCTTTCATCTTTTTTTCCTTTTTTTCTATCAGGTTGTTGGGGGGAGGGGGAAAATATTTAAAATTCACTACATATTAATTTTTCACTATTTTTGAATAAGGAATTTATGAATAAGTTTATTTAATGCGTATGTGAAATTAAATAAAATTTTCAAATTAAAATTCTGTTTTCTGGCATTTTCTGTGGTCTGGCAATGGCCACGTCCCCCACCATTGCTGAATTAAAGAGGTTCAACCTGTATTTATAAACCCTGGAACCAGTCAATTAAAATCCAACCTGTGTCATACTCATGGGCATCTGCTATTCTCTATATGGAATTAGCTTGTCTGGATGGAGAAACTTTACATGCGTCTTGGAGATGTAAAAATAAACCTTTAAATTCAGTAGATTCTGCCTGCAGTAATTGGGTATCTGATACCTTGAATTCCCCTCCTCCAGCATCTTGAAGTTGTATAAAACTTTGGTTAAACTACTCTTGGAGTATTGTGTGCAGTTTTTATTTTAAACTGTAGACATATAGCACTGTAGCCGGCACATCCAGCCCATGAACTGTGCGCCCAAAAAACCCAATTATTCTACAACCCCCACACACTATTGAAGGGTGGGAGGAAACCGGAGCACCCGGAGGAAGCCCACGCAGACACGGGGATAACATACAAACTCCTTACAGGCAGTTCTAGATTTGAACCCAGGTCGCTGGTACGGTAATAGTGTTGCACTAACCACTACACTAACTGTGCCACCCTTGTTCTGGTCACCGCATCGCAGGAAGGAGCTGCAGGCTTTGGAGAGGATGCAGAAGAGCTTGACCAGGATATTACCTGGATTAGAGAGAATCAACAATATGGAGAGGTTGGTCAAACTTGGATTGCTTTCTATGATGTGTCGTAGGCTGAGGGGCGACCTGATACAGCTATAGACAATCTACAAATCTCTGGTGAGACCACCCTTAGAGTATTGTGTTCATTTCTGGTCACCTCATTAGAGGAAGGATGTGGAAGCTGTAGAGAGGGGGCAGAGGAGATTTACCAGGATGATGCCTGGACTGGGAAATATGTCTTATGAGGCAAGGTTAGCAGAGGTGGGACTTTTCACTTTGGAATGAAGGTTGAGATGAGACTTAATAGAAGTCTACAAGATTCTGAGAGGCATAGACAGGGTGGACAGCCAGCACCTGTTTCCCAGGACAGGAATAGCAAACACCAGACAATGTGTACAAAGTGAAGGGAGGGAAGTTTAGGGGATACATCAGAGGTAAGTTTTTTTTAATACAGAAAGTTGTGGGGGCCTGGAATGCTTTGCCAGGATGGTGGTGGAGGCTGAAACATTGGGGGCATTTAATAGACTCTTAAGACAGGCTCATGAATGGAAGAAAAATAGAGCTTGATGAGGTAGAGTTTAGTACTTTTCTTGGTAGGAATATACAGATTGGAACAACATCGAGGGCCAAAGGGCCTGTACTGTGCTTTAGTGTTCTATGTTCTAAAATAGAGACAGAGATAGAGGAGTTATGGTTTTAGAGGAGCCAGCCAGAATAATTTTAACGGGGTGGAAATGTGGAATACAAGAGGGTATGTGCTTAAGGTGAGAGGGGGAAAGTTAACGGATGTTGAGACACAATTTTTTTTATATACACACAGTGATGGGTGTCTGGAATGTGCTGAAAGCAGATACAACACTGATGTTTAGATAGGAACATATGCAGGCAGATGGGATCAGTTTAAATAGGTATTATGCTTGACAGGGACATTGTGGGCCAGTGAAGGGCCTTGCTTGTGTGCTTTACTGCTCTACGTTTTCACCCCTGTCTTGCTCAGTGGAAGGAGGGGCTGGGTAGTTACCTGGTCACAATATTCAAACACCAGTGTCAGCTTCTTATCACTGTGAAGAACATCATGTAGTCTTTGGAGAGAAAAGAAAAGGAAAATCAGATTGAAAACCTACAGCAGAGGAATTAAGTTGTTCTTGAGCAGCTCAGACAGGGACCGACGTTCTGGCCTTGGCACCTGATCCCACAATGAACACAACCAGATTTGTGTTCTGGAAAGGTTGGTGTGAGATGGTGGCCGTAGAGTTACAGACTATGGAAGGATACAGTAGAAAGAAGCACTGGGAGCCAAATAAGTCCACACCAACCATCAACCACTCTTTAACACCAATTCATAGGAGCAGAAATAGTCTATACAGCCCATTGAATCTGCCCCACCATTTAAAATAAGCTGATCTATTCTCCCACTAAGCCCACTGCCCAGCCTTCTCCCTGCAACCTTTAATGCCCTGGCTAATGAAGAACCTGAGTGTGGGCAAGAACTTGCTCAATTCAGGAGGAGCAGTGAAACATTTCTGGCAACAGGACCACGGAAAAACACAAAGATTAAGGGTCCAAAGACAGATTGGGTGGGTCTGACCTTGCAGCCAACTCCCCCGACCACTCCTCCAATCATGTGACTGTGCTCAGCTTGTCCATGGTCATGGGAGTCCAAACGCAGACTACAAGACCATGAAACATCGGAGCAGAAACAGGCTCATTAGCTCATCAAGTCTGCCCCACCATTTAATCATGAATGGAACCATTTTCCCACAGCCCCACTTCCTGGCCTTCTCCCCATACCCTTTGATGCCCTGGCTAATCAAGAACCGATCAATCTCTGCCTTAAATACATCCAATGACCTGGCCTCCAAAACCACCTGTGGCAACAAATTCCACAGATTCACCTCCCACCACATCTCTGTTCTATGTGGATGCCCTTCAATTCTGTAGTTGAGCCCTCTTCTCCAAGACCCTCCCACCTTGGGAAACAACCTTTCTACATCTACTCTGTCCATGCCTTTCAACATTTGAAATGTTTCAGTGAGATCCCACCTCATTCTCCAAAATTCCAACGAGTTCAGGCCATATTCATTCTTCTCACTTTCTTGTTAACTTCCCCCAGATCTGCACACTGGGGACAATTCACAGTAGCTGGCTAGCCCTGTCCACCTGCTCATCTTTAAGATATGGGGGATTCCCATGTCATCACGGGAAGAACGTGCAAACACCACACAGACAACACCCAGGACTGACTCTGTGAGGCAGCAGTGGCTTTATCTGCTTTTGTCTCCAATGAACCGTGACCGAACCCTTCCCAGAACATGCTCCCCACACCCCCTTTGTCTACAGCAACCGCAGAACATGCACCTTTCCCTGAAAACAGTCTCCCTCCCATGATCAACTATTCATCTGCCAAAATAAAACCCTAACTGAAGTAAAAGCACGTCGCCGAAGTGACTCAGCAGGTCAGTGTCCTTTATATAGCAAAGATAAAGATACAGAACCAACACTTTGTCCTTCATCAAGGTATCAGCAAAATGCAGGCAGGTGCCCAAACATTCCCGATCCACCCCCAAATTTCAGTTTTCTCTTCATCTCTGTTTCCTTCTCACTACCGGCCCCTTCACCTAAGAGACTGACTGATCCTCTCTCTCGACAGATCCTGCTTGACTTGCTGTGACCCTTTGGCTTCTCTCTCTGTTTGACCTGCACTGTCATCAGGGGTAATTTTTTTTCCAGAGAGTTGTGGGGGCCTGCAATGCTTTGCCAGGGATGGTGGTCGAGGCTGGAACAATGGGGGCATTTAATAGACCCTTAGGTGGGTTCCCCTGCCTGATTATTGGTGTGGCCTGTTGATGTATCAAGCGATTTAGAATGAGACTCCTTACAGCAGCAGAAGGGTCCACAAGCAGAACGTCCAATTTTCAGATCGAATGAACAAGCTTGATTACCACTCGACACTGAATGACTCCTTCATGAAGGGCTCCAGCCCAAAACGCTGGTTCTGCATCTTTACCTTTGCTCCATAAAGGACACGGTTTGACCTGCTGAGTTTCTCCAGCCATGTTGTAACTTTTTTTATTCATCCACCAAATCCTGTCCACTCCTCAGCCCACGCCCTCTTCCTCGGTTCCAAACCCCTGCAGTGTTGCCCTGACATGACAGGATTCAGCAGATGACTGGGGCGCAATGTCAGACCCTCGTCCCTCTGCAACCACCTGGATCATGACGGCTGGGGACAATGGATTGGGTGCAGCACTGAGACAGCAAGCTCTGGTGGAAATAACCAAAGGTCCCAACTGAGATGGGCAACATGAACAAGGCATGAATCAGCACATGGAACAAGAACCGAGGGTTATGGGGACTGACACAGAGGGGAGTTGAAGCCTAGGGCAGATCAGTCACGAACACGTTGAATGGCTGGGCAGTCGTAAGGGGCCCTTCTATTTTCCTTATACCTTTCATGCTGCAGGACCATTCAGCCCATTGGAATCATCCAAGCTCCCAACAAACCAATTCCATTAGTCGCACTCTGGTATTACCCTACAATGTTTTGACTTCAATGGAAAGCATTCAGATGTCCTTCGTGTAATGGGTGGGGAAGGGCTGATGTTTACATGGCTGGGCCATCGGGAACCAGGAATCTATGTCAAGATACCAGCTATTCACTACTGAAATGAGCATCAATGTATCTTTGGAATTCTCCACCTGAGAAACAAGCAGAGACGCAGCTCCAAAGCATATGAAGGAGTTAAAAGGAGAATCAGAGGTCAGAGGTTGAGGAGGAGAGGGTGTTGTGGTGACGATCAGTGACGGAGTCACTTTGACAGGTCAACCTACAACTCTTACCGCACGATGTTCTTGTGCTTCAGCTCCTTCAGGAGGCAGATCTCTCGCAGGGCAGAGCTGGGTACCCCCTGAATGAGAGAGAACACGGAGACCACATGGATCAGCTTCAGCTTGGAACCCAGAATCCACTGGGCATTTCAGGGCCAGGCAGCTCCCTGTCCTCCTGGGATCCATCCCCACCTGCCACACCCTAGAACCCCACACCGTCTTCCCCTCACTCTCCACTCCCTGTACCCCCCGCCACTTTCCCTTGGGTACCCCATCATTCTCCACTCCCTGTGGCCCCCATCCCTTGGATACCCCACACACTCCATCTCCTGTGTCCTCCCCAACTCTCCACCCCATGTCCCCCCCCGCAACCCCAGGGTCCCCCCACACCCCCCACTCTCTGGGGCTCCCCCATCCTCCACCCCCTGTGTGCCCCCCCACTGAGTTCCCCCACACCTTAAGCCCTGGGTACCCCCCCCAACTCACCCCCTGGGTACCCCACACACCCTCTACCCACTGTCTCCCTCATTGTGTCCCCCACCCCTCATCCCCTGAATCCCCCACACATCCACCACCCCATGCTCCCCACACATCCCCACGACAAACCTCAGCCCTTCCCCCAAGGCACCCATCCGTATCCCCGTGGCTCCCAGTGGCAGCCTCTAACCCCAGGGAAGTTCTCCCAATAACAGGGGTCCCCGCAGCCCGAGGGTGATGCATGTCCCACCGACCTCATCGTCGTCATCCAGTCGAACTCTCTTCAATGCCACGATTTCATGCGTTTCTTTGTTCTTTGCTTTAAACACTGTTCCATAGGTCCCTGAGTGAACAGGACACTCACTGTTAGTGCTTTCAAATTCATTGGGTTCGACAGCACTGAGCAGGCCCTTCGACCCAACTTGACTATGTCGGCTAAGATGCTGATCAAAGTTAGATCCAAATTTAGCCCAAACCTTTCCTGTCCACATCCACACAAAGTTGTCCTGACAGCTCATTCCACACACACATCCACTCTCTGTGTGAACAAGGTCAGATCAGATCATATTTATTGTCGTGTAATAAAACAGAAATATATTACACAAAACTGCCTTTAGCCTGGCATAAGGCAGACACAGATTTGTCATTAGTATTGCCCAGTGCCCCTTATAGTCAGAGAAAGAAAAACAAAAGAGAGTGTCCATGGATTTTCCTCCAGCACTCCCTCGGCCTCCTACACTCCAGGGAACATCCCAGTAACTAAAGCCCTTCTTTCAAAACAACATCCCTGTGAACCTTTTCTCCACCATCTCCTGCTTAATCACATATAGACCACATCCACTGACCTGTTACGTAGAATATTACAGTACTGAACAGGCATTTCGGCCCATGGTGTTGTGCCAACCCATATATACCTTCCAAAAAGAAACTAAACCCTCCCTACCTTGTAACTCTCTATTTGTCTGCCATCCATATAACTGTCTAAGACCACCACCCCTGGCAATGCATTCCAGGCACCCACAACTCTGCGTAAAAAACTTCCCCCTGATGTCTCCCCTAAATTCCCCTCCCTTCACTTTGTGCACATGGCCCTCTGATACTTGTTACACCTGCCCTGGGAAACAGGTGCTGGCCGTCTACCCTATCTATGCCTCTCAGAATCTTAAAGTTTCCTCTCATCCTTCTACGCTCCAAAGTGAAAAGTCCCAGCTCTGTTCACCTTGCCTCATAAGTCATTTTCCAATCTTGGCAACATCCTTGTAAATCTCCTCTGCACCCTCTCCAAAGCTTCCACTTCCTTCCTGTAATGAGGTGACCATAAAAAAAAACACAATATTTCAAGTGTGGTCTCACCAGAGATTTGTAGAGCTGCAACGTTACCTCATGACTCCTGAACTCAATCACCCTATTAATGAATCTCAGCATACCTTAAGCCTTCTTAACTATCCTATCAACCTGTGGAGCAATCTTAAGAGGTCTCTGGATTTGGATCCCAAGGTCCCTCTGTTCTTTTACATTGTTAAGTGACCAACCAGTAACCATGTCCACAGCCTTCATGTTTGACCTTCCAACTGCATCACCTTACACTTAGCCAGATTGAACTCCATTTCTATTCAGACAGAAACATGCTTCATGGATTGATCAGATTCTACTACCCTTTCATGAAGCCACTGATACTCCTCAACAAATTATTTCTCTTAGTCTTGATATCACTTGCGTTATCACAGTCCTGTCTCTCTCCCTCTTCCCCAAGTTCACTCCACACAAGTGCCAGACAGTGAGGCTGGGAACCCTGCAGAGATTAATTCATCTCCGCTGTCCCCCAAGGAGAGTTGAGACCCTCTCCATTCGTCTGAGTGAATGCAGCTCCAACTGCACTCCAGGAGCTTCACACCACACAGGGCACAGCAGCCACCTGAGAAGATTGTAAGTCAGTCAGCAAGGCTATCACCCACCTCTCTGTCAACCTTCTACAGGAGCTCTATCGAGAGCATCCTGGATGGCTGCATTGGAATATGGTGTAGTTGCTGTATAGTATTGGATCAGAGGTCAATCTACAGGATGATTCGAATGGTAGATAGGATCCCCAACTGCTTCCCTCCCCCCCCAACCCCTCCCCATCAACGTGATCTGTGGGATTGTTTAAATTTAAAAAACAATTCTATTTTAGACCTCAGCCCTTTTGGCCCACGAGCCCGCACCACCCAATCGACCTACAACCCTGGTACATTTGGAACGGTGGGAGGAAACCTATGCAGACACAAAGAGACCATACAAACTCCTTACAGACAGCACCGGATTCAAACCCTAGTCACCAGCTCTGAAACAGCATTGTGCTAATCCGCTGTCTGAAGAGGACCCCTACCACCCCGCACACAGCATCTTCGAGCTACTCCCATCAGGAAAGAGATGCTGGAGGATCAGAGTCAGTGCCACCAGGCTGAGGAACAGCTTCTACGACACCAGAAACATTGACAGAGGTGTGGTGGAAAGTGTGCTGACTGGCTGCATCACGGTCTGGTCAGGGAACACCAATACCCTTGAGTGTAAAGCCCTGCAAAGGGTAGTGGACACATCCCAAGACATCACAGGCAAAACCCTCCCCTCCATCGAGAACATCTACAGGGGACGCTGCCGTCGGAGAGCAGCAGCCATCATCAAAGACCCACATCACCCAGCACACGCTCTGTTCTCGCTGCTGCCATCAGGAAAGAGGTGTAGGTGCCACCAGACTGCACCTACCAGGCTGAGGAACAGCTGCTCCACCTCCAACATCAGACTCCTCAACAACAAATTCATTCAGAGACTCATTTCAGAGACTTAAATTTATTACTGAATATTTATTTTTTCTGTATTACACAATTTGTTTACATTTTTCTTTACATTCTTTTGTATACATATCTTTTTTTCTCAGGGTTGTATATGATGCCATGTATGGACTCTGACAATAAATCTGAACTTTGCACCTTCTGCAGCTGGCCACCACCTCATCCCTACAAACTCTGCCTCCTACACCTCGAATAAAGCTTTGTGATTCCACAGGCCATGCTTCGACTTCATTGAAAATCCTAGTCTGATAACATCCTCGACTACCCAACCTCCACCGATGCTGGCTGACCTGCTGAGTTCCTCCAGCAGCTTGCATTTTGCTCCAGTTTGGATTTTACAGAGCACTGTGAAGTGAGTTACTCGGTTAAATGTGCTAAAGGGGTAGCCCTAGTGACCCAGGGGTTGCTTTTGTGCTCTGGTGCTGTCTGTGTGGAGTTTGCATGCTCTCCTTGCGACCCTTGGGCACTCCAGTTTCCTCCCACATCCCAAAGACATGCAAGTTGATGGATCACTCTAAATCGGCCCGAATATGTAGTGGGCATTAGAATCTGTGAAGGGGTAATGGGAACATCGAGAGAATTTCTTTACCAAGGTGTGTGGGTGCGCTCAACGGTATGGAAAAGCCAAAGGGGAACAAGGAGAAACAGTGCTCCACCTGCCTCAACCAGTCTCAATGGGTCTCATTTGGGGTCCAAATGTCTATCGATCTTGAAGCCTGCAGACCAGCACCGAAGGGTACAAGAGCGGTTTCTTCCCAACATCTGTCAGACCAATCAGGGACCCTCCCCCTCCCCAACACCACAGATCCATCTGCACTATTGCAAAGTTGGACAACTTGGATAACTGCAAATATTGATGAACTTTCAGTTTGTTTCTATTTATTGTCTCTTTTAATTCAATCAAGTGTAGCAGCACGCCGCCGTGGTAATCGGGCCAGCGCTACAGGCGACAAGCGCAACCAGGAGCCAGCAGACTGCGCAGTGGCACTGGCCCCAGCAAGCGAACCAGGTGGTCATATGGCTAAGGCAACATAGGGGCCAGCATCCCCAACACAGCGCTGGCCCCCCACTGAACAGACAACAGCTTGGGGACAGCACGCAGGGAAGAAGGCACTGTAATGCAAGAAGGGGACCTGTGCATGGGAAACCCGCTATTGTTACGCAGGCGGTGACGTCAGTTGATGGAGCAAACGGTGGGAATGCCAATAGTATAAAAGCCGGGCTTCAGCCCCAATATATCAGAGCGCTGTACCTCACTACACCTGAGTGCCTCTTTCTTCAAGGAGCGCACGGCGACACCGTATATTATTGTAGCCGTTTTTAGAGGTTGGGTACTCACTTTTCAGCTGCAGCAAGAAAAAATTGTGCAACAATTGTCCAATGTACTTGTAAATAAACTCATCCTGAGACAAGACTATTTACCATTTTGTGTTTTTTTATATTAAATCTCTTATCATCTAACCTTTTATATGTATTCCCTCTTCCTTTAATTTATACCATAAGAGTAGTCTGGGCGGCTCCGTGGGGGGAGATGGACACAGGGATCACATGGATCAGCTCCAGCTCGGAACCCAGAGAGTGAGTGGGTGGGTGGGTGGGTGGGTTCCAGCTCGGAACCCAGAGAGTGAGTGGGTGGGTGGGTGGGTGGGTTCCAGCTCGGAACCCAGAGAGTGGGTGGGTGGGTGGGCTCCAGCTCGGAACCCAGAGAGTGGGTGGGTGGGTTCCAGCTCGGAACCCAGAGAGTGGGTGGGCTCCAGCTCGGAACCCAGAGAGTGGGTGGGTGGGTGGGTGGGCTCCAGCTCGGAACCCAGAGAGTGGGTGGGTGGGTGGGTGGGCTCCAGCTCGGAACCCAGAGAGTGGGTGGGTGGGTGGGTGGGCTCCAGCTCGGAACCCAGAGAGTGGGTGGGTGGGTGGGTGGGCTCCAGCTCGGAACCCAGAGAGTGGGTGGGTGGGTGGGTGGGCTCCAGCTCGGAACCCAGAGAGTGGGTGGGTGGGTGGGTGGGCTCCAGCTCGGAACCCAGAGAGTGGGTGGGTGGGTGGGTGGGCTCCAGCTCGGAACCCAGAGAGTAGGTGGGTGGGTGGGTGGGCTCCAGCTCGGAACCCGGAGAGTGGGTGGGTGGGCTCCAGCTCGGAACCCAGAGAGTGGGTGGGTGGGCTCCAGCTCGGAACCCAGAGAGTGGGTGGGTGGGTGGGTGGGCTCCAGCTCGGAACCCAGAGAGTGGGTGGGTGGGTGGGTGGGCTCCAGCTCGGAACCCAGAGAGTGGGTGGGTGGGTGGGTGGGCTCCAGCTCGGAACCCAGAGAGTGGGTGGGTGGGTGGGTGGGCTCCAGCTCGGAACCCAGAGAGTGGGTGGGTGGGTGGGTGGGCTCCAGCTCGGAACCCAGAGAGTGGGTGGGTGGGTGGGTGGGCTCCAGCTCGGAACCCAGAGAGTGGGTGGGTGGGTGGGTGGGCTCCAGCTCGGAACCCAGAGAGTGGGTGGGTGGGTGGGTGGGCTCCAGCTCGGAACCCAGAGAGTGTGTGGGTGGGTGGGTGGGCTCCAGCTCGGAACCCAGAGAGTGGGTGGGTGGGTGGGTGGGCTCCAGCTCGGAACCCAGAGAGTGGGTGGGTGGGTGGGTGGGCTCCAGCTCGGAACCCAGAGAGTGGGTGGGTGGGTGGGTGGGCTCCAGCTCGGAACCCAGAGAGTGGGTGGGTGGGTGGGTGGGCTCCAGCTCGGAACCCAGAGAGTGGGTGGGTGGGTGGGTGGGCTCCAGCTCGGAACCCAGAGAGTGGGTGGGTGGGTGGGTGGGCTCCAGCTCGGAACCCAGAGAGTGGGTGGGTGGGTGGGTGGGCTCCAGCTCGGAACCCAGAGAGTGGGTGGGTGGGTGGGTGGGCTCCAGCTCGGAACCCAGAGAGTGGGTGGGTGGGTGGGTGGGCTCCAGCTCGGAACCCAGAGAGTGGGTGGGTGGGTGGGTGGGCTCCAGCTCGGAACCCAGAGAGTGTGTGGGTGGGTGGGTGGGCTCCAGCTCGGAACCCAGAGAGTGGGTGGGTGGGTGGGTGGGCTCCAGCTCGGAACCCAGAGAGTGGGTGGGTGGGTGGGTGGGCTCCAGCTCGGAACCCAGAGAGTGGGTGGGTGGGTGGGTGGGCTCCAGCTCGGAACCCAGAGAGTGGGTGGGTGGGTGGGTGGGCTCCAGCTCGGAACCCAGAGAGTGGGTGGGTGGGTGGGTGGGCTCCAGCTCGGAACCCAGAGAGTGGGTGGGTGGGTGGGTGGGCTCCAGCTCGGAACCCAGAGAGTGGGTGGGTGGGTGGGTGGGCTCCAGCTCGGAACCCAGAGAGTGTGTGGGTGGGTGGGTGGGCTCCAGCTCGGAACCCAGAGAGTGGGTGGGTGGGTGGGTGGGCTCCAGTGGGCACCTCAGCACCGTTCCAGATCGGACCCTTCATCCACACATCTGAGTGTTGAGGAAAGGTTCGGCCCCGGGACCGTCATGGACCATCTCTCCCCACGGACACGGCCTGACCAGCCCCTCAGTTCATTGCCGGGGGGGGGGGGGGGAAGGGCGGGGCTGAGGGAGCGCCGTGGGGGAAGGGCGGGGCTGAAGGAGCGCCGTGGGGGAAAGGCGGGGCTGAGGGAGCGCCGTGGGGGAAAGGCGGGGCTGAGGGAGCGCCGTGGGGGAAGGGCGGGGCTGAGGGAGCGCCGTGGGGGAAAGGCGGGGCTGAGGGAGCGCCGTGGGGGAAGGGTGGGGCTGAGGGAGCGCCGTGGGGGAAGGGCGGGGCTGAGGGAGCGCCGTGGGGGAAAGGCGGGGCTGAGGGAGCGCCGTGGCCTGGTGATGTCTCCACCCAGGGCTGAGGCTGCGCCGAGCGGCCCAGCGCCGGGACGGGACCCGGAGCGTCAGCGGCCTCGGCCTCCGCCTCACTGCGCCCCGGCCCCGGATCCCCCGGCCCGGCCCGGCCCGAGACCCCGCCCCGCCCGTTTATACCTTCGCCGATCTTCTCCAATTTCTCGTACTTCTGCATCACGGCGACAGCAGTTCGGCGGGCGAAGACCCGCCACGACGCCGCCTGCAGGGCGGGAGGGATCACTGCGGCTGCGCACCGCAGCACCGCCTGCAGGTGAGGGTAAACGGCCACAGCGCCACCTGCAGCACAGGAGGAAGTCCAGCCATGTCCTCAGGGCACCCTCCCCCGCAGAGAGGTCACTGCAAGGTGGGCGGAGTCCAGGTGGGAAGGGCAGTCCTCAGAGGGCGTGGCCAAGCTCCATAGGGGGTTTTGGGGAGGTTCCGAGGAGGCTGA
Organism: Narcine bancroftii; assembly: GCF_036971445.1. NCBI lineage: Eukaryota > Metazoa > Chordata > Chondrichthyes > Torpediniformes > Narcinidae > Narcine > Narcine bancroftii. The sequence goes on from NC_091470.1 coordinate 372,591,785, forward strand.
GGGAGGCAAGGCTGTGGATGTTGACCCCATGGACTTTAGTAAAGCCTTCAACAAGGTCCCACGCGGGACGTTAGTCAGGGAGGTTCAGGCGCTCGTTATTCACGGTGAGGTCGTGAACTGGATTCGACGATGGGTGGACGGGAGAAGCCGGAGAGTAGGGGTGGACGATGCTTCTCAGGCTGGAGGATGTGACTCGTGGGGCCTCGGGGATCGGTGCTGGGACCATTGTTGTTTGTTGTCTGTATCAATGATCTGGATGATAATGTGGTAAATTGGATCAGCAGGTTTGCAGATGACACTAAGATTGGAGACGTTGTGGACAGTGAAGAAGGTTTTCAAAGCTTGCAGAGGGATCTGGTCCAGCTGGAAAAATGGGCTGAAAAATGGCAGATGGAATTTAATGCAGACAAGTGGGAGGTTTTGCATTTTGGAAGGACAAACCAAGAAAGGACATAAATGGTCGGGCACTGAGGAGTGCGGTAGAACAGAGGGATCTGGGAATACAGATACATAATTCCCTGAAAGTGGCGTCACAGGTGGACAGGGTTGTAAAGAGAGCTTTAGGCATCTTGGCCTTCATAAATCAAAGTATTGACTACACGAGTTGGGATGTTATGCTAAAGTCGTATAAGACAGTGATGAGGCCAAATTTGGGGTATTGTGTGTCGTATCAGTAAGATCGAAAGAGTGCAGAGAAGATTTACAAGGGTGTTGCCAGGTCTTCAGGAGTTGAATTACAGGCAAAGTTTAAATAGGTTAGGGCTTTATTTGTTGGAGCAAAGAATAATGAGGGGAGATTTGATAGAAGGGGTATAGACAGAGTAAATGCAAGTAGCACTTTCCACTTAGACTAGGAGAGGACATGCACTTAGGGTGAAAGGGGAAAGGTTTAGGTGGAATTTTTTCACTCTGAGTGGTGGGAGTGTGGAACAAGTTGCCATCTGACTTGGTAAATATGGGCTCACTCTTAAAATAAACTGGGCAGAGAGAGGTCGGAGGGTTATGGACTGGGTGCAAGTCAGTGGGACTAGTGGTATGATGTTTTTGGCATAGACGTAAAGGGCCAAATGGACTGTTTTCTGGGCTGTAGTGTTCTATGGTTCTAAATGTAAACAAACTGTAAAAAAAAATCAATAAAATACAAAAGTAAAAATCCTTAAATGAGTCCTCAGTTGAGTTTGTTGTTGAGGAGTCTGATAGTGGAGGAGTAGCAGCTGTTCCTGAACTTGGTGGTACGAGTTTTGTGGCACCGAGACCTCTTTCCTGATGGCAGCAGCGAGAACAGAGCGTGTGCTGGGTGGTGTGGATCCTTGATGATTGCTGCTGCTCTCTGATGGCAGTGTTCCCTGTAGATGTTCTCAATAGTGGGGAGGGGTTTGTTGGTGATGTCCTGGGCTGTGTCCACAACCTTTTGCATGGCTTTCTGCTCAGGGGTATTGGTGCTCCCATACAAGACTGTGATGCAGCCACTCAGCACACTTTCCACCACACCTCTGTAGAAAATGGCCAGGGTTTCTGGTGTCATACAAAACCTCCGCAAACTCCTGAGGAAGTCGAGGTGCTGATGTGCTTTCTCCACAATGATATTATTGTGTTAGTAGTGTACACCTCTTCAACATGACCTCTGTTACTTCGAAGGGCAGCGGCATCACACTGACAAGTTGAACACCTTTCTGATTCAGATACAGACACCCCATAATAAGGAGGAACAACATTTCATATTCCACCTGGACACCCTCCAACCAGATAGCATTAACATCAACTTCTCCAGTTTCCATTAGCCCCCTTACCCATCTTTGCTCATGTCCCCTTTCCCCAGCTCTGCTTCCACAGAGCCCCCAAACACACTCCCCCCCCCCCCCACCTCTGACTGTCAATTCTCATCTTTCCTCTCTCCTGTGGCCCATCCATATCCAATTATCACTTATTGACTGTTGGTCTGGAATCCTCTCCCTTCCCATTCTTCCCCCAGACTTTTAATTCAAGTCCTGCTTTTTCCTCACACCTCAAGCAAGGGTTTAGGCCTGAAACATTGGTAATGTATCTTTACCTCCTATGGATGTTGCTGGAACTGCTGAGTTCCTCCAGTACTTCTGTGTTTTTCTTTGGCTTGGCTTCGCGGACCAAGATTTATGGAGGGGTAATGTCCACGTCAGCTGCAGGCTCGATGCGGGACAGGCAGACACGGTTGCAGCGGTTGCAAGGGAAAATTGGTGGGTTGGGTGTTGGGTTTTTCCTCCTTTGTCTTTTGTCAGTGAGGTGGGCTCTGCGGTCTTCTTCAAAGGAGGGTGCTGCCCGCCGAACTGTGAGGCGCCAAGATGCACGGTTTGAGGCGATGGTCAATGTGGCAGGCACCAAGAGATTTCTTTAGGCAGTCCTTGTACCTCTTCTTTGGTACACCTCTGTCATGGTGGCCAGCGGAGAGCTCGCCATATAACACTATCTTGGGAAGGCGATGGTCCTCCATTCTGGAGACGTGACCTACCCAGCGCAGTTGGATCTTCAGCAGCGTGGATTCGATGCTGTCGGCCTCTGCCATCTCGAGTACTTCGATGTTAGGGATGAAGTCACTCCAATGAATGTTGAGGATGGAGCGAAGACAACGCTGGTGGAAGCGTTCTAGGAGCCGTAGGTGATGCCGGTAGAGGACCCATGATTCGGAGCCGAACAGGAGTGTGGGTATGACAACCGCTCCGTATACGCTAATCTTTGTGAGGTTTTTCAGTTGGTTGTTTTTCCAGACTCTTTTGTGTAATCTTCCAAAGGCGCTATTTGCCTTGGCGAGTCTGTTGTCTATCTCGTTGTCGATCCTTGCATCTGATGAAATGGTGCAGCCGAGATAGGTAAACTGGTTGCCCGTTTTGAGTTGTGTGCCTGATGGAGATGTGGGGGAGGCTGGTAGTCATGGTGGGGAGCTGGCTGATGGAGGACCTCAGTTTTCTTTAGGCTGACTTCCAGGCCAAACATTTTGGCAGTTTCCGCAAAACAGGACGTCAAGCGCTGAAGAGCTGGCTATCTATTAAAACATGCCAATACAGTTTTATTGGCCATGAAAGAGAGGCTGGACCAAAATTATCTGAAAAGAATTTCAAGTTTACATTTGCACAAGCATTCGGTCCACACAGACTTTTGTCACAGGAAAAAATTGCACACACTGACTATTAAAAATTAAAAGGAACGTTGAAGAGGACGTGTGTTTAAGATTGGGGGTAGGGGAGAAAGTTTAAGGGAGATGTATGGTGGCAAATATTTTATTTACAGAATGGCGGGTGCCTGGAACAAGCTGCCAGGGGTCGTGATGGAACCTGATACAAGAGTAGATTTGAAGAGACAAGTTGTAGACACATGGATCTGAAGGGATGGAGGGACATCTATCAGGTCCAAAAAGCAAGGATTTTATTTTGAATTGGACATCATGTTTGGCACAGATGTGGGCTGAAGGGCCTCACTCCCTCTCTACTCCTCCGCTCTTTCACCCCGTTTCTCTCTTCCTACCACCATCCCTCTCTACCCCTCCTCTCTCTCCCTCCCACCATCCCTCTCTACCCCTCCTCTCTCTCCCTCCCACCATCCCTCTCTACCCCTCCTCTCTCCCTCCCACCATCCCTCTCTACCCCTCCTCTCTCCCTCCCACCATCCCTCTCTACCCCTCCTCTCTCCCTCCCACCATCCCTCTCTCCCCTTTCTCTCTCCCTCCCACCATCCCTCTCTACCTCTCCTCTCTCTCCCTTTCTCTCTCCCTCCCACCATCCCTCTCGACCTCTCCTCTCTCTCCCTTTCTCTCTCCCTCCCACCATCCCTCTCTACCCCTCCTCTCTCCCTCCCACCATCCCTCTCTACCCCTCCTCTCTCTCCCTCTTTCTCTCTCCCTCCCACCATCCCTCTCTACCTCTCTTCTCTCTCCCCCTTTCTCTCTCCCTCCCACCATCCCTCTCTACCCCTCCTCTCTCTCCCCCCCTTTCTCTCTCCCTCCCACCATCCCTCTCTACCTCTCCTCTCTCTCTCTTTCTCCATACCCTGCCCTGGAATGTTTTCTGTTGACTGCTTGTGAGAAACCAAATGAGAATGCATGAATGCATTCATGTGCGAAGGATGAAGGCAATTTTTTGTAATATTACATGTTCTGTACTCTGCCATGACAATAAAGGAATGTTGAATTTGGACATTCATGCACACAATAAACAAAAGTCAAGCTCAGCTGATGAAAGTATAATTTATAAAGAAAGTTAAACATAGAATCGATCTTAGACAATTGGCATCCAGAGAAGTAAATGTTAAAAGTTTTTAACTGTTTAGGGGAGGGTATTTATCCCAGTGTTACACAGCCAGCAACTGCCCTGTTTCCACAGGTACTGTTTCCCACAGCCAGCAGTTTACCTGATCACCTGTGTTAGAGTGACACACCACGACCCAGCAGTTCCACAGTTCATCAGGCTGTTTGCAGGCAAAGCCTGTAATGCACAGACATGAATCTACAGTGAAAAGTTTTTTTGAGGTCAATGTGAGTGAATCCCTCCAACGCTACGTTGGAGACACCATGCTGGGACTTCAGTGTAGATATCAGGTTGTCAGGGCGCCCATTGGGGGAGGGAGTGTCATTGGGCCAGCACCTTCCATCCATGTAGAGTCTGAATGAATGGTCCGACGTGAGAGATGCCTGGAACATGAGGTGCGCTCTCCTCTTCTCCTTCACCTGCCCCTTTCATCGCTGGTCTGCCTGCGGACAAGTTCTGCGTAAAGCCCTCCTCTTTGCAGCAGTTCTCCGTGGGTTCCCACCTAGGGCAACAAGAGGATTTTAAGTGAAGTTTGTGGATAAACCCCTGTTTGAGCCCAGAGCCAACACCTGCCTTTGAAGGTGAAAGCGCAGCAGGACACAGTCAAAAACACAGAACTGTGTAGAATGAACACACCCCTCCTGAACAAAACACAGAGCTGTGTAGAATGAACACACCCCTCCTGAACAAAACACAGAACTGTGTAGAATGAACACACCCCTCATGAACAAAACACAGAACTGTGTAGAATGAACACACCCCTCCTGAACAAAACACAGAACTGTGTAGAATGAACACACCCCTCATGAACAAAACACAGAACTGTGTAGAATGAACACACCCCTCCTGAAAAAAAACAGAACTGTGTAGAATGAACACACCCCTCCTGAACAAAACACAGAACTGTGTAGAATGAACACACCCCTCCTGAAAAAAAAAGAACTGTGTAGAATGAATACACCCCTCCTGAACAAAACACAGAACTGTGTAGAATGAATACACCCCTCCTGAAAAAAAAACAGAACTGTGTAGAATGAACACACCCCTCCTGAACAAAACACAGAACTGTGTAGAATGAACACACCCCTCCTGAAAAAAAACACAGAACTGTGTAGAATGAATACACCCCTCCTGAACAAAACACAGAACTGTGTAGAATGAACACACCCCTCCTGAACAAAACACAGAACTGTGTAGAATGAACATACCCCTCCTGAACAAAACACAGATCTGTGTAGAATGAACACACCCCTCCTGAAAAAAACACAGAACTGTGTAGAATGAATACACCCCTCCTGAACAAAACACAGAACTGTGTAGAATGAACACACCCCTCCTGAACAAAATACAGAACTGTGTAGAATGAACACATCCCTCCTGAACAAAACACAGATCTGTTTAGAATGAAAACACCCGTCCTGAAAAAAACACAGAACTGTGTAGAATGAACACACCCCTCCTGAACAAAATACAGAACTGTGTAGAATGAACACACCCCTCCTGAACAAAACACAGAACTGTGTAGAAAATACCTCTCCTGAACAAAACACAGAACTGTGTAGAATGAACACACCCCTCCTGAACAAAACACAGAACTGTGTAGAATGAACACACCCCCCCCTGAAAAAAACACAGAACTGTGTAGAATGAACACACCCCTCCTGAACAAAACACAGAACTGTGTAGAATGAACACACCCCTCCTGAACAAAACACAGAACTGTGTAGAATGAACACACCCCTCCTGAACAAAACACAGAACTGTGTAGAATGAACACACCCCCCCCTGAACAAAACACAGAACTGTGTAGAATGAACACACCCCTCCTGAACAAAACACAGAACTGTGTAGAATGAACACACCCCTCCTGAACAAAACACAGAACTGTGTAGAATGAACACACCCCTCCTTATCCAACAAGAGGGCACAACATCGGGATCGAAGGACTCCCATTTAAAAGGTGAACCTCTGGAATTCACTACTATGGGCAACTGTGGAGACCAGGTCGTTGGGTGGATCGGAGCCAGAGATTGATAGGTATCTGATTAGTCAGGGTATCATACATTACTGGGAGAAAGTAGAGGAGGAACTGAGCAGAGTCACTTTTACTCCTATATCTATGGTCTTATAGTCTGACCATGCCCCAGGAGGGCTACCAAAATCTCACAAATGACTGCATCCCAAGGTCCTGTGGGCACCCGCCTCATCTGTTCTTCAATGTTAACATGGTCTCCGTTAAGATCCAAGGCCGAAGAATGAAAGTCACAGCTTACAGCATCCTAAAGGAGGTTCTCTTGCTCTTTCCTCCAATACCTAGAGATTGCCTGCTTCCACTCCTCCTCCCAAATTCTTCCCAATTCTAGTCTTGACAAATCTTCACATTGTCACCCTGCCCGAATGATAACTGCCAAAACATTCCAACCTCTGGTCACTCCTGCAGTGAGGAGCAAACTTCCTTTCACCACCCTTTAGCAAATGAAGTATCCCATGTCCGCAGATAGCAAGATCCAGATCAGGGACAGTCAGCGTGGCTTTGTGCAGGGCAGGTTCTATTTTACAACCTTGATCTATGTTTATTTTGAGGAGATGACAAAGGTGGTTGATGAAGGTAGGGTGGATGTTGACCACGTGAACTTCAGTAACATTTGACAAGGTTCCTTATGGTAGGCAGATTCAGAAGGGGCAGATCTTTGGGATCCTGGTCTTTTAATAGTTTGGATTCAGAATTAGCTGGCTCACAGAGCTCAGTAGGTAGCAGACTTGGATGAAAAAAAGTATACAGGCAGAACAGTGAATTTACAGATTGGTGCAGTTGTGTCACGGAATATCAAAGGAATCAGCTATGGATGTGGGTAGAGAAATGGCAGATGGAGTTTCATCTGGACAAGTGTGAGGTGTTGCACTTTGGGAGATCAAATTTACTCTTTACAGAGGATCTGAGGTGTCCAGGTCCACAGTTATTCAAAAGTGGACACGCATGTAGATGGAGTGGTAAAGGAGGCAATATGATCTGCCTGGCTTCAGGGGGTGGGCCACTGAGCATCAGAACAAGCAGGTCATTTTGCAGTGATAGAAAACTCTAGTGAGGCTGCACTTAGAATACGGGTGTGCAATTCTGGATGTCCCATTACAGGAAGGACGTGAAGGCTTTGGAGAGAGTGCAGGAGGTTTACCAGGACGATGCTTGAATTGGAAGAAGATAAACAAGCCAAGTGCAACACCAACTATTCCCAAGGAGCTTGACACAGTCCAGACAAAACAGCTTTCATGGCCACCCCATTCTGACCACTCATTTCACCACCTTTCGGATACAATTCTTTCCACTTCAGAACAGTTTAATAGAAATTCTGCCTGGCCAGCAGAAAAAAAAACCTCAGGGTTGTATGTGATGTCACGTGGATACTCTGACAATAAATTTGAGCTTTGAACCAGTGCCATGTGATTACTGTGTCATCTACAAAATGCATTGCACCTAGCCATGCGAACCACGTATTAAGCATTCCTGGTTGGACAATCCCTCTGTATCTTCGCACCCAATTTCATCTGAATCAACTTTTCCTGAACGTCTCCGATGAAACACGATCTTAAAAAGGTTGAGCAAGCTGAGGCTTTTCTCTTTGGAGTGACACAGAATGATAGTTGAATTCATGAAGATTATGAGGGGTGTGGACAGCCAGCACCTCGACAGCAATTGCCAACATCAGAGGAGATCTGTTTCAGATGAGGGAAGGAAGTTTTTTTGTGCCTTCCATGTGCCTATCCAAGTATTTTAAATGTCCCTATTGTACCAGCCTCCACCACCACTCCTGGCAATGCATTACTTTTGTGTTTAAAAAAAAAAGCCCTGAAATTTCCACCATTTATCTTGTACAGATGTCCTCTAGTGTTTGCTCTTCCTGCCCTGGGAAAAAGACTTTGACTGTCCACCTCTATAAATTCTCCCCTCATCCTTCTTTGCTCTAAAGAGAAAAGCTCTACCTCTGTAGGACAGCCCAGTTAGTGCAGCAGTTACAACGTCAGTGACCAGGGCTTTGAATCCTGCACTGTCTGCAAGGAGTTTGTACGTTCTCCCTGTGTCTGTGTGGGTCTTCCCTGGGGGCTCCAGTTTTCTCCCACTGTTTGAGATGTACCGGGATTGTAGGTCAATTAAATGTAAATAGGGCAGCACGGGCTAGTGGGCCAAAAGGGCCTGTTACCGGACTGGATGTCTAAATTCAAAATTTAACCTTGCCTCATTTCTCAGTCTTCAGAACTCAAGCAAAAAAACAATCTGTTGAACCAAAATGTCCAAATTTGAGGGAGCGAATGGACACAGTCCATGTTCCACCTGCCTCTGCTTCTGTGAAGTAAGAAATGAACCCCGATGACAGATGTTTCCTGGGTTTGCAGCAGAATGCGGCGATGAACTCCCATTGTCAGCTTCAGGGCTAATAGGCAGAGTGGGCAGAGCCCAGGTGAAGCGAGCTTTGCTTACCTCCTTCACATGGCCATTGGCGAGAACACAGATGAGGTTGGCCCCTTTGATGGTGCTCAGTCTGTGTGCAATGACAAGCACGGTGCGGCCCTTCTGAATGTTGTCCAGCGCCTCCTGGACCACTCCCTCAGCTTCTGCATCAAGCGCACTGGTGGCTTCATCCAGAATCAGGATGCAGGGATTCTTAACCAGGGCACGAGCAATGGCGATTCTCTGCTTTTGACCCCCGGAGAGGGTCACTCCACGTTCTCCTGAACAAGAACACGTCAGCAATAGAAGCAATAGAAGCAATAAAAGAAAGGGGTGTTTGGTTCGGTGCGGACTAGAAGGGCCTAATGGCCTGTTTCCGTGCTGTAATTGTTATGTATTTATGTATTTATGTAAGATTCAATCCCTCCCCATCTCTCAAAGATGCTTCTGTCCCACTGCCCGAGGTGTATTCCCGTTCTCCCCCCACCCTCACTCTCCAAAGTGCATTCCCAAGTCCCCCCCTATCTGAGGTGTATCCCCCACTATCTGAGGTGTGCTCCTATGTCGCACCCCATCTGAGATGTGTCCTCCACTATCTGAGGAATGTTCCCTTCCCCTCCATCATCTGAGGTGTGTTCCCATACTCTCCCCCCCACATTCGAGATGCATTCCCAAGTGCCCCCCATCCGCGGTGTGTCCCCCGCTATCCGCGGTGTGTCCCCCGCTATCCGCGGTGTGTCCCCCGCTATCCGCGGTGTGTCCCCCGCTATCCGCGGTGTGTCCCCCGCTATCCGCGGTGTGTCCCCCGCTATCCGCGGTGTGTCCCCCGCTATCCGCGGTGTGTCCCCGCTATCCGCGGTGTGTCCCCCGCTATCCGCGGTGTGTCCCCCGCTATCCGCGGTGTGTCCCCCGCTATCCGCGGTGTGTCCCCCGCTATCCGCGGTGTGTCCCCCGCTATCCGAGGTGTGTCCCCCGCTATCCGAGGTGTGTCCCCCGCTATCCGAGGCGTGTCCCCCGCTATCCGAGGCGTGTCCCCCACTATCCGAGGTGTGTCCCCCTATGTAGTCTGCATGCATGTCTCTGCTTCCAGGGTTACAGCGTACTGTCACACATACCCACAACAGTCTCGTATCCGTCAGGGAAGCTCCGGATGAAGCCGTCTGCATTTGCTTGTCGGGCAGCAGTGAATACTTCCTCGTCAGAGGCATCTGGCTTCCCAAAGCGAATGTTCTCTTTGAGGGTGCTGCTAAAAAGCACGGGCTCCTGCAATGCACACACGTCAGTGCCGAAGGATCAGTAAAAAGACAGGGAGGATAAAGAACCTCTCCCCGGCTGTTGGAATTGAAACAACAGTCCCACCCCAAGGGAACCACCTAAGCTAAGTAGCAAGAGGACTGGACATAGTGAGATTCTCAATTTTTCTTTAAAAAGGTTTAAATTTAAATGTAGATATATAGCACGGTAACAGGCCATTTCAGCCAGTGGCGCCCAGTTTACACCCAATTAACCTACGACTCCTAGTACATTTTGAATGGTTGGAGGAAACCGGAGCCCCTGGGGTAAACACACACAGATACAGAGAGAATGTACTAACTCCTTACAGACAGCGCAGAATTTGAATCCTGGTCCCAATCACTGGTGTTACAAAGGCATTGCGCTAACCACTATGTCAACAGCCCCAAATTAAAGGCTAACACATTCCTGTAAGAGGGAAAACAAGGAGCAGCAATAAGGGCCTTTATATGCCATGGATATTGAGGATTTGATAAAGAAAGATGGCAAATGTTGGTGAATGCAAACAGGATAGTTTCTTGAGGAACTGAGTGTGGGCGAGAACTTGCACCATTCAGGAGGGGCAGTGAAATATTTCTGGAAACAGGACCACGGAAAAACACCAAGATTAAGGATCCAAACACAGGTTGGGTGACCACTTCGTGGGTCTGACCTTGTAGTCAACCATTTCAACTTATCCTCAGCTTATCCATGGTCATGGTGAGGCCAAATACAGACTACATGACCATAAGACATAGGACCAGAAGCAGGCTATTCAGCCCATTAATTCTACCCTGCCATTCATTTTCCCAACTCAGCCTCACCTTCTGCCCATAACCTTTAATGCCCTGGCTAACCAAGAACCTATCAATCTTTCCCTTAAATACACCCAATGACGGCCTGCACAACTGCCAGTGGCAACAAATTCTACAGATTCACCCCCCTCTGGCTGAAGAAATTCCTCTCTATCTCTATTCTAAGCGGACACCCTTTAATCCTGAAGTTGTGTCCTCTTGTCTGAGACTCTCCCACCGTGGCTACAACGTTCCTACATCTACTCTGTGCATGCCTTTCAACATTTGAAATGTTTCAAGACTCCTATCATCTTCTACCTGTATTACCTTAAAACTGACGGAACGAATATGGATTTTCCCAACTTGAGGAACGCCCCATCCCCATCTGGTCCCACTGTTTATCAACACTTCTTTCCCTCCTCATGTATATTTTTTACTCTCTCTGTTATTTTCCTTCCCAACCACTTGCCTCTCCACCTCTCATATCTTCTGCCCAATATGTCACCTCGGCCCTTCCCCCAGGATCTCTCCCACTTTATTTTCGTAATATCACCCTGCTTTTACTTTCCCTGACCCAGAATGGTGAGAGGCCATTTTCACCACAGATGCTGTTGGATCTGACTTCCTCCAGCAGCTTTTTGTTTTCTCAAGATCACGGAGAATCCCAAAACATTTTAGCAGCAAGATTAAAAACATGATGCTGTCGAAACCCAGAGGGGCAATCAGTGTACTTTATGTAGCAAAGATAAGGATACATGACCGACATTTCGGGCTTGAGCCTTCAATAAGGTACACGTAAAATGAACAAAATGGTTGGGGGGTGGGGCAGGGGGAGGAGCATGGTTGGAGAGCGGTAGGAGAGAATCCCACAGAACTCCTTACGGTGCCAGCGATTAGCGCTGTCTATGAGGAGTTTGCATGTTCTCCCCTTGCCTTCCCAGGGACACATTTCCTCCCACTGTTCAAAACGTACCAGGGGTTGTAGGTTAATTGGGTGTAAATTGGACGGCACGGGCTCATGGTCTAAATGGCCTATTACTGTGCTACATGTCTAAATAAATAAATAAATGGAATGAAGAGGACAATGTATGACCACATTCATGGGGTTGTATTATAGTCAAAAGTGAATGAGAATTGGAGGAGCAAATCTGTAGAGAGAAGGAAGACAGCTGCAGGACATAGTGATCGTAGGAGATTTTAACTTTCCACATATTGATTGGGACTCCCAGACTGTTAAAGGGCTGGATGGGTTGGAGTTTGTCAAATGTGTTCAGGAAAGTTTTCTAAATCAGTATATAGAGGTACCAACTAAAGAGGGTGCAATACTGGATCTCCTATTAGGGACTGAGACAGGACAGGTGAACATTTTGGGCCCAGTGATCATAATGCCATTAGTTTCAAGTTAATTATGGAGAAGGATAGGTCTGGGCCTCAGGCTAAGTTTCTAAATTGGAGAAAGGCTAAATTTTAGGAAATGAGAAAGGATCTAGAATGTGTGGATTGGGATAAGTTGTTTTCGGGCAAGGATGTGTGAGGTAAGTGGAGGCCCTTCAAAGGTAAAATTTTGAGAGAAGAGTTTTTGTCAAGATAAAAGGCAAGGTTAGCAGGCAGAGGGAACTTTGGTTTTGAGGGATATTGGGATCTGATTCGGAAGAAGAGAGAGGGGTATAACAGGTATCTGCAACATGGAGCAATGAGGAACTTGAGGAGTATAGAAAATGCAAGAAAAACCTCAAGAAAAAAATCAGGAAGGAATAAAGAAGATGTGAGGTTTCTGTTGCAGAGAATGTGAAGGAAAATTGTAGGGGTTTCAGTAACAATTGTTACTGAAATATTTTGCATGAGAAAAATCGACATTGGCCCAATTCCTTTGGAGTTATGAAACCGTGCACATAGCGAGTCAATTAGATAGGATTAAAACAGTGGTTTTCAAACATTTTCTTTCCACCCACATACTACCTTAAGCAATCCCTTACTAATCACAGAGCTCCGATGGCATAGGGAATTGATGGGTGAATCTTAAATGTTTTTTTTAACCACGTCGGTATTCACTCAGGAAACTGACACAATGTCATGAGAAGTAATGAAAACAAGCAGTGAGGTCATGGAACCTGTACAGATTAAAGAGGAGGAAGTGCTTGCTGTCTTAAAGCAAATAATGGTGGATAAATCCCCAGGGCTCGACAAGATATTCCCTCAGACCTTGAGGGAAGCTAGTTTAGAAATTGCAGGGGCTCTGGCAGAAATATTTAAAATGTCCTTAGCCACAGGTGTGGTGCCAGAGGATTTGAGGGGAGCTCACATTGTTCTGTTGTTTAAAAAAAGCTCCAAAAATAATGCTGCACATTATAGGCCTGTGAGTCTGACGTCAGTAGTAGGTAAATTATTGGAAGGTGTTCTAAGAGATCAGATATGCAATTATTTGGATAGCCAGAGACTGATTAGGGATAGTCAACATGGCTCTATACATGGTAGATCATGCTTAACCAATCTTATTGAGTTTTTCAAGGAGGTTACCAGGAAAGTTGACAAAGGAAAGGCTGTGGATGTTGTCCACGTGGACTTTAGTAAGGCCTTTAAAAAGGTCTTGCATGGGAGGTTAGTCAGAAAGGTTCAGACTCTAGGTATTCATGGTGAAGTAGTGAACTGGATTCAACAATGGCTGGACGGGAGAAGCCACAGAGTAGTGGTGGGTGATGCTTCTCAGACTGGAGGTCCCTGTGACTAGTGGTGTTCCTCGGGGTTTGGTGTTGGGACCATTGTTGTTTGTCGTCTATATCAATGATCTGGATGATAATGTGGTAAATTGGATCAGCAAGTTTGCAGATGACACTAAGATTGGAGACGTTGTGGATAGGGATCTGGACCAGCTGGAAAAATGGGCTGAAAAATGGCCGATGGAATTTAATGCAGACAAGTGGGAGGTGTTGCATTTAGGAAGGACAAACCAAGAAAGGACATACACAGTCGGGCGCTGAGGAGTGCGGTAGAACAGAGGGATCTGGGAATACAGATACATAATTCCCTGAAAGTGGCATCACAGGTGCATAGGTTTGTAAAGAGAGCTTTAAAAATATCTTAGCCTTCATAAATCAAAGAATTGAGTACAGGGGTTGGGATGTTATGGTGAAGTTGCACAGATGCTCCTGTACTTATGCTGGTTCCACTTTCGATGGGTTTGGTGGAATGCAACCCGATCATAGGTAGAGGAGTACCTGTACAAGACGTTGGTGAGGCCAAATTTGGAGTACTGTGTGCAGTCTTGGTCTCCTAACTACGGGAAAGATATCAATAAGATAAAAAGAGTGCAGAGAAGATTTATTAGGATATTGCCTGGACTTCAGGAACTGAGTTACAGGGAAAGATTAAACCAGATTAGGACTTTATTCTCTAAAGTGTAGAAGAATGAGGGGAAATTTGATCGAGGTATTTAAAATTATGAGGGGGACAGACAGAGTAAATGTAGGTCGGCTTTTTCCACTGCGGATGGGGGAGGTGAGAGGGGAAAAGTTTTGGGGAACTTCTTCACACAGAGAGTGATGGGGGTGAGAAACGAGCTGCCAACTGCAGTGGTGTATGTGGGCTCAAATTTAACATTTAAGAAGAATTTAGGAGGGATATGGATGGGAGGGGTGTGGGGGGATATGGATGGGAGGGGTGTGGGGGATATGGATGGGGGGTGTGGGGGATATGGATGGGAGGGGTGTGGGGGGATATGGATGAGAGGGGTGTGGGGGGATATGGATGGGAGGGGTGTGGGGGGGATATGGATGGGAGGGGTGTGGGAGGATATGGATGGGAGGAGTGTGGGGGGATATTGATGGGAGGGTGTGGAGGGATATGGATGGGAGGGGTGTGGGGGGATATGGATGGGAGGAGTATGGAGGGATATGGATGGGAGGGGTGTGGGGGGATATGGATGGGAGGGGTGTGGAGGGATATGGATGGGAGGGGTGTGGGGGATATGGATGGGAGGGGTGTGGGGGGATATGGATGGGAGGGGTGTGGGGGGATATGGATGGGAGGGGTGTGGGGGGATATGGATGGGAGGAGTATGGGGGGATATGGATGGGAGGGTGTGGAGGGATATGGATGGGAGGGGTGTGGGTGGAAATGGATGGGAGGAGTATGGAGGGATATGGATGGGAGGAGTATGGAGGGATATGGATGGGAGGGGTGTGGAGGGATATGGATGGGAGGGGTGTGGAGGGATATGGATGGGAGGGGTGTGGAGGGATATGGATGGGAGGGGTGTGGGGGGATATGGATGGGAGGGGTGTGGGGGGATATGGATGGGAGGGGTGTGGTGGGATATGGATGGGAGGGGTGTGGTGGGATATGGATGGGAGGGGTGTGAAAGGATATGGATGGGAGGGGTGTGGAGGGATATGGATGGGAGTGGTGTGGAGGGATATGGATGGGAGGGGTGTGGAGAGATATGGATGGAAGGGGTGTGGTGGGATATGGATGGGAGGGGTGTGAAAGGATATGGATGGGAGTGGTGTGGAGGGATATGGATGGGAGGGGTGTGGAGAGATATGGATGGGAGGGGTGTGGAGGGATATGGATGGGAGGGTTGTGGAGAGATATGGATGGGAGGGGTGTGGTGGGATATGGATGGGAGGGGTGTGGTGGGATATGGATGGGAGGGGTGTGAAAGGATATGGATTGGAGGGGTGTGGAGGAATATGGATGGGAGGGGTGTGGAGGGATATGGATGGGAGGGGTGTGGAGAGATATGGATGGGAGGGGTGTGGTGGGATATGGATGGGAGGGGTGTGAAAGGATATGGATGGGAGGGGTGTGGAGGGATATGGATGGGAGGGGTGTGGAGAGATATGGATGGGAGGGGTGTGGTGGGATATGGATGGGAGGGGTGTGGAGGGATATGGATGGGAGGGGTGTGGTTGGATATGGACTGGGTCCATGTCAGTGGGACTAGGCAGAATAATAGTTTGGCATAGATTCGAAAGGCCGAAGGGCCTGTTTCTGTAATGTTCTATGGTTCTATGACTCTTATCTTTACTATATTGCAGGCAAAATCTTCGCTAGGATTCTCCTAAATAGAATAATACCTAGTGTCGCCGAGAATGTTCTCCCAGAATCACAGTGCGGCTTTCGCGCAAACAGAGGAACTACTGACATGGTCTTTGCCCTCAGACAGCTCCAAGAAAAGTGCAGAGAACAAAACAAAGGACTCTACATCACCTTTGTTGACCTCACCAAAGCCTTCGACACTGTGAGCAGGAAAGGGCTTTGGCAAATACTAGAGCGCATCGGATGTCCCCCAAAGTTCCTCAACATGATTATCCAACTGCACGAAAACCAACAAGGTCGGGTCAGATACAGCAATGAGCTCTCTGAACCCTTCTCCATTAACAATGGCGTGAAGCAAGGCTGTGTTCTCGCACCAACCCTCTTCTCAATCTTCTTCAGCATGATGCTGAACCAAGCCATGAAAGACCTCAACAATGAAGACGCTGTTTACATCCGGTACTGCACGGATGGCAGTCTCTTCAATCTGAGGCCTCTGCAAGCTCACACCAAGACACAAGAGAAACTTGTCCGTGAACTACTCTTTGCAGACGATGCCACTTTAGTTGCCCATTCAGAGCCAGCTCTCGAGCGCATGACGTCCTGTTTCGCGGAAACTGCCAAAATGTTTGGCCTGGAAGTCAGCCTGAAGAAAACTGAGGTCCTCCATCAGCCAGCTCCCCACCACGACCACCAGCCCCCCCACATCTCCATTGGGCCCACAGAACTCAAAACGGTCAACCAGTTTACCTAACTCGGCTGCACCATTTCATCTGATGCAAGGATCGACAAAGAGATAGACAACAGACTCGCCAAGGCAAATAGCGCCTTTGGAAGACTACACAAAAGAGTCTGGAAAAACAACCACCTGAAGAAACACACAAAGATCAGTGTGTACAGAGCCGTTGTCATATCCACGCTCCTGTTCGTCTCCGAATCATGGGTCTTCTACCGGCATCACCTACGGCTCCTAGATCGTTTCCATCAGCGCTGTCTCCGCTCCATCCTCAACATTCACTGGAATGTCTTCATCACCAACATCGAAGTACTCGAGCTGGCATCGAATCCATGCTGCTGAAGACCCAACTGTGCTGGGTGGGTCACGTCTCCAGAATGGAGGACCATCGCCTTCCCAAGATTGTGTTCTATGGCGAGCTCTCCACAGGCCACCGAGACAGAGGTGCACCAAAGAAGAGGTACAAGGACTGCTTAAAGAAATCTCTTGGTGCCTGCCACATTGACCACCGTAAGTGGGCTGATCTCACCTCCAACTGTGCATCTTGGCGCCTCACAATTCGGCGGGCAGCAACCTCCTTTGAAGAAGACCGCAGAGCCCACCTCACTGACAAAAGACAAAGAGGGAAAAACCCAACACCCAACCCCAACCCACCAATTTTCCCTTGCAACCGCTGCAACCGTGCCTGCCTGTCCCGCATCAGACTTCTCAGTCACCAATGAGCCTGCAGCAGACGTGGACATACCCCTCCATAAATCTTCGTCCGCGAAGCCAAGCCAAAGAAGAAAGAAGATAAAGGACACTGACCTGCTAAGTTTCTGCAGCATTTATACTTTTATCTCACATATCTGTATCATGGATCGTGGAGAATAAGGATGAGGGATGGGGATATTTCAATTAAAGAGATTTTATTTACTGTATCTTGGAGCAAATCAAGGTGAATAAATCTCCAGGACCGGCTGAGCCAATATTCCGGGCTGCTAAGATAGGAATTGCTGGGACTGGAATGGAGAATTTTGAGTTTTCTCTTGGCACACGTGATTGGTGGAGAACAAATGTGGTTCCTTTATTCAGGAAGGGCAGAAGGGATAACCCAGGTAACTGAAAGCCAGTGATTCCTACACCAGTGGTAGGTAGAGAAACTTTTGGAAAATGCTTCCAAGGAACAGGATTTATTTACAGTTGCAAAGGCTGTGATTGATTCGGAATGGTCACAGGGACTTTGTTCATGGGAAGTCCGATCTTACTAATTTATTTGAAGAAGGGATTGATGAGATGTTGCCTGCATAGAAAGTCTGCATATGCTAGGATTATAATAAAAACAGAAATGCCGGAGGAACTCGGCTGGTCTCGCGGCGATCCTTGGAAGAAAAGACGTACAACCCACACTTCGAGCATCAACAGGAGCTCTATCGAGAGCGTCCTGGCTGGCTGCATCACGCTGTGGTGCAGTTGCTTCAGAGAAATGGATCAGAGGTCAATGTACAGGACCATAAGAGTCACAGAGGATCACTGGAGTCTCTCTCCTCCCCATCGACATGATCTTCTGGGATTGTTGTCTGAAGAGGGCGCACAAAATCATTGAGGACCCCTTCCACCCTGCACACAGCACCTTCCAGCTGCTCCCATCGGGGGAAGAGACACAGGAGGGTCAGAGCCAGCCCCACCAGGTTGAGGAACAGCTTCTTCCCACAGGCAGTGAGAATACTGAATGAATAGCTCACAGTAACTGACTCATATTTACAAAACAACATTTATTTTGTACAGATGAATACTTGTCCTATGTATGTATTGTTTGTCTGCATGAGTGTTATATCTGGTTGTGTGTCTGCGTGTTTTGCATTGAGGACCGCTGCTTTATTGGGTTGTACTTTTGTCACTGGATGATAAATGAACTTGATATGTGAGAAATAATAATGAGATGGATGAGTTTGTGGTGGAGATGGTGAAAAAGGATCGACGTGGCAAGTGGAATTTCATCCAAATAAATAAGAAGTGAAACATTTTAAAATTTCTGTTGAAGGTGGGACATACACAGAAAATGAGAGGGATGTGGATAGACCCTTGAAGGTAGCTTTACACGTGGAAAGGATGACAAAAAAGGTTTGTCTTCATCACCCATGGGATGGAATACATGAAGTATGGGAAGGACATGGGTGCACTGGAGAGGGCGCAGATGGAAGTTACCATAAATTTGGCCACTTTATTCTTTTTGCTAGTCTTTTGTCCAGTTTTATCCAACTTTGGGTCCAAATTAAGGTTAAAATTCCGTCCTATCAATATATTCCTCTGTGATTCTACAATCTTCAAAAAAAAATCTTGCATAAACGTTTGATCCTCTTCATTAGGTGCATATATATTGATCAAATTCCAGAATTCTGAATATATCTGACACTTTATCATTACATACCTCCCTGCTGGATCTATTATTTCCTCCTCTATTTTGATTGGTACATTTTTATTGATTAATATAGCTATTCCTCTGGCTTTTGAATTATATGATGCTGCCGCTACGTGTCCTACTCAATCTCTCCTTAATTTATTATGCTCCACTTCAGTTAGATGTGTTTCCTGCACAAATGCTATATCTATTTTTTCTTTTTTCAGTAAATTTAATAGCTTCTTCCTTTTAATTTGGTTATGTATTCCATTAATGTTTATAGTCATATAGTTCAACACAGTGGCTTAGAAGAGATTTGAGGGGACATTTTTTAAATATGTATGGAATCTGAATTGCACTATCGGACAAGGCAGTGGATGCTGGTAGTCTCACAAAGTGAATTGAAGGCATAGCAAGTAATAGAAATAGGATCAGCTCAGTTAGGTACAATGGTCGGACTGGAGATATTGGGAGGTAGGGCCCTCTTCTGTGCTGGATGACTCTGGGGGAGCTCCCCAGCATGGAGACCTTGGACAGGCCAGATGAGGGGTAGGGGACTGGAGGAGGAAGGAAAGGGAACATGGGGAGGGAGAAAGAAAGGGGCAGGAGAAAGAATGCTGACCTGGCTGATGTATCCAATGACCTGACTGCGCAGCCACTGTGGATCCAGGGTCCTGAGGTCATGTCCATCCAAGGTGATGACTCCACTGGATGGCTCATAGAATCTCTCCAGCAGAGACGTCACTGTCGACTTCCCTTCAGATCATTTAAACACACATGAGAAAACAACTTAACAACAGATCTGCCAATATTCTCCCATGCCCAGACTTCAGGAACTGAGTTACAGGGAAAGGTTAAACTGGTTAGGACTTTATTCCATGGAGCATAGAAGAATAAAGGGAGATTAGATAGAGGTGAGGGGGATAGACAGAGTAAATGTAGATATCCTTTTTCCACTGAGGGTTGGTGAGATACAAACCAGAGGACATGGGTTAAGGGTGAAGGGGAAAAGTTGAGGGGAACTTCTTCACACAGAGAGTGGTGGGAGTGAGGAATGAGCTGGCAGCCGAGGTGGTAAATATGGGCTCAATTTTAACATTTAAGAATTTGGACAGATACATGGATGTGAGGGAATTGGAGGGCTATGGACTGGGCACAGGTCAGTGGGACAAGGCAAATAAAAATGGTTCGGTACAAATTAGAAGGGCCATTGATTTTGGGAGATGAAAAAAACATGTAAAAATAAAACCCATTCTTCAAAAGACTAAAAGGAATGGAGGATTATTACTTCCAGATTTTAGATTCTATAATCTGGCAATTAACACATACAATTTACTTTTATTATTACATTTGAATAAGTCAATGAATTCCCCCTCTTGGGTAGAAATGGAACTGAAATTTTCAAAAAAAACTTCTATGTTGACAATTATAGGAATTTTTTTTACCATTTTCCTTTTCTAAATTGACACATAATCCGTTAATGAGAAATAGGCTCAATTTAGAAAATTCTTTGAGTTTAATAATTTTTCTCTGCCTAGTCCATTATAATCATCTTTTTCAGCCATTTCTGCTGAACGTAGGTTTCCAGGGATGGTGTAGATTAGGTGTCCAAAGTTATAAAAAAAATTTTTAATTCAAGATAATTCTGCCTCCTTTGAACAATTATCAGCCAAATTTAATCTTTCTAACAGATATAGTTTAGATGTTTACAAGTCGGACATTTTGTCCAGTCCAAGCTTTCTGATGTTCATCGAATCTCAAATACCAATATTCTTGATTCATTTTTAACTTAGTTTTTATTCACGGTGGATTAATATCACATATTTATAATGAATTTAAGATCAGCCTCAGTGGCTGGGATTAAGAATGATTGGGAATGAGATCTGAACATTTTCAGATGAAGATTGGTCTCTAGTCACAGCTTGATTAGTAATTCTTAATTTTGGGCAAGGCATTGCTCATTACAATTTAAAGTGGTGCATAGAACACATATGTCCAAACTTAAATTTTCTCTTTTTTATAGATATTGATCCACTATGTGAGAAGTCTAAAATGTTTGAATGTTTGGGTGAGCCCAAATTAAGAGATTTTGTAAAGATATTTTCCAAACTTTATCTACAATTTTTAAGATTAATATAGAACCTTGTCTGTTAATTGTTTTGTTTTATTTTTCAAGTGAGCCAGATATGCTTCTGTCTGCAGCTTAGGAGAAGGTTTTAGCCTTTATCACATTGATAGTCAGATGAGTAATTTTATTGAAATGGAAAGAAAAGAAGAGCCAAAGGGGGCTGTTTCTGTGCTGTAATGTTCTATGGTTCTATAAAGAACATTTTATCTCAACATTCCATGGAGAGCTATGGAGAGGGTGCAGAGGTAATTTACCAGGATGTTGCCTGGATTGTAGAATGAATCTTATGAGGTAAAGTTAACAGAGCTGGGAATTTTCTCTTAGGAGCGAAGAAGGTTGAGAAGTGACTTCAAGGTCTACAAAATTATGAGAGGCATAGATAGGGTGGACATCGAGCTCCTTTTTCCTTGGGGAGACAGTAGCAAACACCAGAGGACATCTGTAGAAGGTGAGGGGAGAAAAGTTTTGGGGGAGATATCAAGGTTAAGATGTGTGGTTTTTTTTTTTTACAAAGAGTGGTGGGTGTCTGGAATGCATTTCTGTGGTGGTGGTGGAGGAGGCTGGTACAATAGGGCATTTAAGAAACTCCTAGACAGGCACATGGATGCAAAGAAATACAGGGTTGCGGGTGTGAGGAAGAGAAGAGTTAGTTTGTTGAGTAGGCTTGTATCGGTCAGCACAACATCGTGGGCCAAAGGGCCTGTACTGTGCTGGACTGATTGGTGTTCACTCCTGACTCCAGCAGAGATGAAGTGAGAGGAAAGCTGATGAGTCTGCACAGTAAGTGGTCGCTGAGGAATTCCCCACATTTATTGATGAGATTTTTTAACCCCTAAGTTCCCAGCAAATCCACTGGATGGGAGTGCCTGAATCCTTCTGCAGGGACACCACAACCAGGTTCACCTTACTTGGTGCTTTCACCTTTGTAGGCAACTCTTCTTGATCTGTGCACACTGACCACGATCTAACACTACCAGACCCTCTCAGACTATCCTACACACAGCACCGTCAGAGATTCTGCAAACAGGCATGCATGAAGACCCAAATGAGGAATGCCAACCATGAGTTCTGGGACCAGAAGGCTACATCATGAACAGGAAAGGGAGGATGGAGACAGAATGTGGGTTCACATGGAAAGAAGGATCATGGTTACTGGAGACATCAAAGGCCAAAGCAGTGTCCGAGGAGAGAAAGATCAGGTGGAGGTCAGTAGAGCAGGCTGGATAGTTTGGTGGGTCTAGGGTTGAGTAAAAAGAAATTGCAAATCGTAAGTGTTCTCACCTGTCCCCGACTGCCCCACAATGGCCACCACCTTCGAGGCAGGCAAGGTGAGGTTTAGCCCATGCAGCACCAAGTGGCCAGGTCTGGTGGGATATCTACAGGAAGAAAGAGTAATGGTTTCATCTGATCATGGTAACATCGGGTAATGTAATGTATGCACCAAATTCCTACTTGCCTCTGTTGCAAAATAAAACAAATACATAAAATACGTAACTGAATTAAAAAGACAATGAATACAGAAAAGATAATAAATATTTACAGTTAACAAAGTGACAGCAGTTGTGGAGAGACAGTCATTCTGCGGTGTCGGAGCGGTCCCTGATTCGAGAACAAGGGAGGTTCATGAGCCTTTACAGATATTTAATAAAAGCATATTTACAAAATGGTAGAAGCTCATTTCCGGCCATTTAAACCTGTGCCACCCAATTACACCCAATGTAACCTACAACTCCCCATGTTTTTTGAAGTGTGGGAAGAAACTGGAGCACCCGGGAAAAACCCACGCAGCCACGGGGAGAACATACAGACAGCGCCGGATTCAAACCTGGTCAATGGCGCTGTGATAGCGTCGTGTTAACCCTGCCACCCTGTTGAATGTTGAAAATGTACAGCTCAGAGTAAGATGTGTAAAGTAGGGTGGGTATGGACAGACTGCAGCAGACTCTCTGAAACTTTAGTTTGAGTGTCATTTGGAGAATCTTATGCCCATAATCTAGCCTGAAGCCCTGGTGCTACATTGGACCCTTAATGATATCGGTGAGAAACTATTAAGCTGGAAAGGATGTAAAAGAAAAGAAAAACAGCGGGCTTGAGAGGTTGCAACAGACTGGGACTTTATTCCCAGGCATATATAAGGCTAAGGAGGATCTTGGAGGCTTTATCACATCATGATGGGCACATTAAGAAAAGTCCAAGCTTTTTTTCTCCAATGGAAGAAGAACCTAAATTTAGAGACCATAGGTGTAGGGCAATGGTTCGCAACCTTTTCCTTTCCACTCACATACCACTAAGTAATCCCTATGCCATCTCTGCTCTGTGTTTGATAAGGTGGTGCGTGGGTAGAAAGAAAGTTTGAAAACCACCGTTTTAGTTGTACCTCATTGACTTGTTATGTGCAGGGTTTCAGAACTCCAAAGGAAATGGGCCAATGATAATTTTTCTCAAGCAAAATATTTCAGTAACAATTGGGTCAAGAGCAGTGATTCTAAACCGTCCCTTCCCACTCACCTCCCACTTTATGCAATCCCTTACTAATCACTGAGCACCAATGGCATAGGGATTACTTAAGTGGAATGTGAGTGGAAAGAAAAAGGTTGAGAACCACTAGTCTAGGGTGAGAGGGATTGATCTAAAAGGGACCTGTCAGGCACTTTCTTCACACAAAGTGTGGTGGGTATATGAAACACAGCAGGTTGAGCAGGCATCAGTGGAAGAAAAAGAATGGTTGATGTTTTGGGCTGGAATCCTTTATCCAGATGGTCATGTGTCCGTTCTCACACATCACAGCCACAGTACTGGGAACCTTGTTGTTTGTAATGTATGTTAATGAGTGCATGTGAACATAGCAGGTATGATTGGCTAGTCTGCATGACACTGGTGGCACTTTAGATGGTGAGCAAGGTTGTCCAAGGTTACACCAGGATACAGCTCAGATAGAAAGATGGGCAGAGCATCAGCAGATGGAATTTAACCCAGCGAGAATAAGGTCGTATATTTTGGGAATTCAAATAGTTCCGTAGTTTGCAGCCACTCGGGAGGCTATCATTTAGACAGACATTACAATAGGCAAAGTCAGGCAAAAAGGATGACTTTAGAGTACATACATGACATCACATACAACAGAGATTCTTTTACCTGTGGGTGCGGAAGAATTACCACTTACTGGTAGAGCAAAAAAACTGTGCACAATGTACACATGTAAACGAATAAAGAAATGTAAACAAACAGACTGTGTAAGACAGAGAGGGAAAAAAAATCAATAAAGGGCACAACTAAGGGTCCAGAATGGAGCCTCTGATTGAGTTTGTCGTTGAGGAGTCTGATGGAGGAAGGGTAGCAGCTGTTCCTGAACCTGGTGGTGTGAGTCTTGTCGAACCAAGACCACTTTCCTGATGGCAGCAGGGAGTGTGTCCTGGGTGGTGTGGATCCTTGATAACTGCTGCTGCTCTCTACGGCAGCATTCCCTGGGGAAGAGGAGGTTGGCTCACAAATAGAGAAAGCTTAGAGACAGTATCTGAGGGAGGAAAGGCAGGTGACAGAGAAGGGATGCGCTCAGATTTAATGCATTGTGAACAAAACGGATGAGTTTAGAGTGTGGATCAGTACTTGGAGTTACAACGTGGTGGCCATTACAGAGAATTGGATGGCTCAGGGACAGGATTGGTTACTTCTCATGCTGGATTTTAGATATTTCAGAAAGGACAGGGAGGGAGGCAAAAGATGTGGGGGCCTTGGCACTGATCAGAGATAGTGTCATGGCTGCAGGAAAGGTGGACGTCATGGAGGAATTATCTAGAGAGTCTCTATGGATGGATGTTAAGAACAGGAAGGGGTCAATCAATTACTCTACTGGGTTGTTTTCATTGGGCCACCCAATAGGAACAGGGATATCGAGGAGCAAATAGGGAAACAGATTTTGGAGAGGTGTAGAAATAACAGAGTTGTTGTGAAGGGCGATTTCAAGGGGTTTAGATGGGTTGAAGTTTGTTAGTTGTGTTCAGGAAGGTTTCTTGACACATTATGTAGATACGCCTACAAGAGGAGAGTCTGTTCTTGATTTGGTATTGGGAAATGAACCTGGCCAGGTGATAATCTCTCAGCGGGAGAGCATTTTGGAGACAGTGATCATAATTCTACCTCCTTTACAATAGCGTTGGAGAGAGAGAGAGAGGAACAGTTAGAAAAACATTGAATTGGAGTAAGGGAAATTATGAGGCCATCAGGCAGAAATTGGAAGCTGAAATTTGGAACAGATGTTCTCAGGGAAAAGTACGGAAGAAATGTGGCGTACTATGGACTCGGACCCCAAGTTCCCTCTGATCCTCCACACCGGCAATTGTCTTACCATTTCTACTATATTCGACCATCACATTTGACCTACAAAAATGAACCACTTCAGATTTATGAGTGTTGAACTTCATCTGCCACTTCTGAGCCCAGTTTTGTTTTCTATCAACATCCTACTGTATTGTGTTGTAAATTTTCTATCTTCTAATGTTCTCAATAGTGGCAAGGGTTTTGCCTGTGATGTCTGGGGCTGTGTCCACTACCTTTTGGAGGGGTTTACACTCAGGGGCTTGGGTGCTCCCATAAGAGACCATGATGCATCAGTCAGCACACTGTAGAAATTTGCCAAGGTTTCTCCTATTTGAAGCCCAGGGACACCATAACTAATGATATTGCGTTATATGAAGGAGCATTTCAGCCCATACAGACCTGAATGTTACATTATGGAACTGCACATGTCCAACCAGGGCATCCGATGGGATCTGGTGTCCACCTTTTATAGGGATCTTTGGTTCCAATGTCATGAATTCAAACACTCGGCTTCCAGAGCTCATTCCACGGATGATCTGGCAAACACAGAGAGATATAGAGTCACAGTTAGGATATTCTAAGTTATTGAAAGTGTGTCTTGCAGACCAGGTTGGGAGTGGCAATGGTGGAGAGGAAGAGGTGTGTAGGGGAAGGGGTAGTGATTATGTTGGGGTTGATGGTTTGCAGATATCAGGGTGTTTGGGAGGTGGTGTAAGGGCCAAGGTGTTGTGGTATTATGTGTTACACTAATCATGGAGTTTTTTTCCTTGCACCATGGAAACTGTGAATATTTGTTATCTAGCTTTTGTATTTCCTATCTTCTATTTAACATAATGCACATTATTGTAATTAATTATGAAGTACCTTTTCGAATGAAGCGAGTCAGAATTTTGGTGCACGATTGCAATAAAAAAAATCACAATCCTGGAGAAACTCAGCAGGTCAAACAGTGTCTTTTATCTAATAAAGATACATAACCAATGTTTCGGGCTTGAGCTCTTCATCAATGTTTGAGTAAAATGTCGGCAGGCGTCTGTTGGCTATGTATCTTTAACCTTATTATCGTTATAAACACGTAATCATTGAATATTTTGGACCAATTTATTGACTCAAATTGGGGGGGTGGGGGGTCGAGTTTTACATGGGTCATACTTTTGACCATGATAAGTACTTTCATCAATCAAGACATCAGGAACCTGGATGGCTGGGACCAGGCGCTAAGTCCGTGCTAGGATTGTAGGGAGCTTGGAAAGGTGGGCACCTGGGTCCTAGGAGAAAGTAAGTGGCCGGGGTGTCAGGAGCTTTGATTGGCTGGCGGTCGAGGTGTTAGGAACTCTGGAGGGCGGGCAGCGGGCAGCCGGCAGCCAGGGTGAGTATCGCAGTTGGGAGCCAGATGGGTGGGCAGTCAGTGCATCAGGGGCTCAGATGAGCCGGCGTTCAGGGCCAAAAAAAGATAGGGGGGGGCAGCAGGTTGATTTTTCGGCCAAAAAAGTGGGGTGTCGACTATTACACTGTATCAACAATTACACGAGTATATATGGTGTATAAAGGCACTGACCTACTGAGTTTCTCCAGCATTGTGTTTTTACTTCAATAACTGTGTCTGTGGACCTTCATGTTTTATTCGTGTATGACAATAAAAGTCATGATCATATTGTGTGTTTTCTATGAAGTGCAGGGAAGGTGATTTGCTGGGGAGTGATATTATGGTGATGTGGGCAAGGATGGCAGCACTCACCTGTCCAAAGGCGATGGATATTTGTGACAAAGACCTGCACCAACAGAGAAAGAAATCGTTGACCGGGCAACAGCTACATCAAAATTTTATTTTGTGGGACATGGGTGTCACTGCCAACACCAGTATTTATTTCTCATCTTCAATTGCCCCTCGTATCAATCTCATCCATGGGTTGGGAATCAGATATATAGCAGTCCGAATTAGGGCAGTGGGTCCCCTTCCCTGAGGGATACAGGTAAATTAGATGGGTTTGAGGTAGTTCTGTGCCTACTGTTATTGAATCTATATAGTTTTATTTAAATTCCAGATTGACGTGACTTGGTGAGATTTAAATCGTGTCTTTGGATCAATGGTCCAAAACTCTGTATGCCAGTCCAGTGACCAGATTTCATCAGGATCTCAGGACCCTCTGTACATATCCTTTTTTGCCACTCTTTATTGGCCAGGCCAAATACACAGTCCCCATAACCACACAGCCAAGTGGCTTATGGAACATGTTACAGCTCGTCAGGAAATTTCACCAGAGCTACAAAAGGGTAGAGGTAGCAAAATGAAGTTCATTCTGCACTGTCCTGCTGCACACTCCCAGGGCAGGGAGAGCCAGGGTTATAGAGACTTTGTCCTGTCACACACTTCCAGTGCAGGGAGAGCCTGAGTTATAGTGGATTCTGACCCATCACACACTCCCAGGGCAGAGAGAGCCTGGATTATAGAGAGTCTGTCCCAACACACTCCCAGGGCAGGGAAAGCCTAGGTTACTGAGTATTCTGTCTCGTCACACACCCCCAGGGCACGGCGAGCCTGGGTTACAGAGTATTCTGTCTCGTCACACACTCCCAGGGCACAGCGAGCCTGGGTTACAGAGTATTCTGTCTCGTCACACACTCCCAGGGCACAGCAAGTCTTGGTTACAGAGTATTCTGTCTCGTCACACACTCCCAGGGCACGGCGAGCCTGGGTTACAGAGTATTCTGTCTCATCACACACTCCCAGGGCACAGCAAGTCTTGGTTACAGAGTATTCTGTCTCGTCACACACTCCCAGGGCACGGCGAGCCTGGGTTACAGAGTATTCTGTTCCGTCACACACTCCCAGGGCACGGCGAGCCTGGGTTACAGAGTATTCTGTCTCATCACACACTCCCAGAGCACAGCGAGCCTGGGTTACAGAGACTCTGTCTCGTCACACACTCCCAAGCCCTGGAGAGAGAAGAACCTGCGGCTAATGTTGCTTTTGAAAATCTAGATCCATGGTTTTAGATAATCCTGGATCTCAGGTGCCAGAGGATGAAAAGGAAATGCCCAGTGCACACCACCATCTCTGCAAAGAACCGGCAGTACAACAGCTCACCAGCACCCTCAACTATCTGACCTCTGCACCGTCTGTGTGGCCACCAGGAAAGACATCATGTCACCTGCGCGTAGCTGGTCCCTTGCTATCATTGATCCACTGACACAGATCGTCCCCAGAACGACACCTGCAACAGATGGCAGAAGATGACAACTTGGAACATCCTGTATCTGTGTAAACAATGGAGCCAGACAGAAACTCTCAGTGATTTCCACCATCAAAGTAAATGTGACTGCACATTGTCCAATAATAGCTGCGCAAGCATTCTAGGGATCTGAACTATGACTGAAATGCATTAGTTTGAATCACATCGTGACTTCTAGGGAGTTTAAATTCAATTAATCAACTAAAACCTGGAATAAAGTAAAATCTGGAATCTGGCCAGACCGTTTAGCTCAATAATATCCAAAAAGAGGGGAGTCCCATGATGGAGTAGTGACTGGTCGAGTGGAACCAGCCCTCTCCAGTGGAAAGAAAAAAAAGTTTGAAAAAACAGAGCTCACTAAACGTAAAATACAGGAGGAGAAAGAGAAAGTTACAGAGAAGAGACAGAAGATGGGACCCAAAAGAGAAATAGTAAGAATAACAGAGAAAAGGGAAGAAGGAAAATCACTGGAGAAGAAAGAAGAAGGCCTTACCTGCACGTTGGAGCAGAGAGCCACCGTGGAGAGGAGCGGCCGATCTCCGGTGTTGGAGAGTCCCCAGGGGAGCGGTGTCCTCCTGACCGGCGGACTTCAAAAATGGCTCTCAGAGCCAAGAAGAGGTGTGCAACTGTGCACGTGCGAAGCGTTGCGCATGCGCAGTCCGCAAGTCAAAGAAAAGGTTAACGCGGACTCAGCTGAGGAGTGGCCAGCCGAGAGAAGCCCAGTATCGGGGTGTTCGGCTGGAGGAAGTAAGCAAGAAAGAAGAAGAGTGGTGAGAAAGAGAATGAAGGGCTGGAAGAGGGTGAGCAGCAACGGGGCGACTGGCAGGGGGACGACCTGCAGCAGGGGGCCCAGCAGCGGGTCGGCCTGCAGCGGGTCGGCCTGCAGCGGGAGGCCCAGCAGCGGGTCGGCCTGCAGTGGGAGGCCCAGCAGCGGGTCGGCCTGCAGCAGGGGGCCCAGCAGCGGGTCGGCCTGCAGCGGGAGGCCCAGCGGCGGGTCGGCCTGCAGCGGGAGGCCCAGCAGCGGGTCGACCTGCAGCGGGAGACCCAACAGCAGGAGACACAGCAGCTGGAAGCCTAGCAAGGATACAGAAGCAGCTCACCAGAGAAGGATGAAGATATAGAGAAGAGAAGAAGATAACACAGACATAGATACAGACACAGAAGAGGAGGAAGAAGACCAAGAATTTCAAAGGAAAGGTGGTAAAATAGAAGGACGAAGTTTAGATAAAGCCTTTTTTTGAAGAACAAATGAGGTCATTAAAAGAATGGCTAGAATAGAATTCATTAGAATTTAGTTCAATCAAAAGAAAAATGAAAAGGCAGAAGACAGGATGAAAAGGTTAGAGTTGGTCAGGACTGAAATAGGAAAAGAGGAGAAAATGTGGAGGAACGAGAAGTTGCTGCGGAAGTGGAGATAAATGATTCAAGAGGGAAGTTGGAAGAGAGCGAAAAAAATTAAGGAGACACAAGATTTATTGTCACAAAAAATTGACATATTAGAAAACTACAGTAGGCAAAACAACATAAAAATAGTGGGCCTGAAAGAAGGCAAATAAGGGGTCAGATACGAAGGAATTTATAAAAGGATGGATCCCAAAGGTGCTGGGAACGATATAGATTCACATGAAGATATTGAAAGGGCGTATAGAGCGCTAGTACCGAAACCGCCACCACATCAAAAACCAAGATCCATATTGGTAAAACTTCTAAGATATACGACAAGAGAGAACATACTGGAGCAGGCAAGAAAGAAGGTTAGAGAAGACAATAAGCCATTGGAATATAAGGGACAAAAAATATTTTATTACCCGACATAAGCTTCGAACTTTTAAAGAAGAGGAAGCAATTCAACACGGTGAAAACAATCTTATGGAAGAAAGGTTGTAACATTATATTAAGACATCCAGCAGTACTCAAAGTATTTATTCTTGGGGAACAGAATAGAATGTTCTCGGACCCAAAAAAAGCCCAAGAATTTGCTGAACATTTGCAGGACAGGAGAAGAGAGGAGGAGGAGTGACAAGAAGGAAGACCGGCAAGAAAATATAAAGTAAAGATAATGTACATATAAAGATTTAAAGATGGATAAGAGAAGGGGAAGAAGGGGGGAAAAAAAAGAGAGAGCTTTGTTATATGTATAGGAAAATAGTGTTCTTGGGGGGGGTGGGGGGAGTTCTGGGGATAAGAGAATAATGGTCACTGTGAAATCGGTTGATGCTTGTGAGTAAGTTTGCAAACTTGCACCTAAAAAGAGGAGTTGTGGTTGCCGTCAAGGAGCAAGGGGCAATCCAAGAAGGGGAGGTTCATTTGGGGTTAAAGGGTTATTGCTTGTGGGGATTGTTGGGGTATTTCATGTCTTAAGTGTGTTGTCATATATTGAGATTAAAAAGGAAAACTTAAAAAACAGTAATGGAAAAAAAGGGGATGGAGGTGGTGAAGAGGTGGAAAAGATATAAGATGGCCACATTGGACTATATGACTATAAACATTGATGGAATATATAACCAAGTTTCAGTGTATCCCATTGGGAAAAAAAAATCACATAATTTAAAAGACAAAGTTACAATGTTTGAAAAAACCTGGGAACCCTATATGGAACATAACAGAAAGAGCAGGCCTTGGACCACCACCACCTAAAATGATAAGAAGATAAACACGATCAGATTTAATGTGAATAAGTAGATGATACGTCTTTTTTGTTTGTATTCCTTTTGTATAAAGATATTGTTTTTTGGAGGGGGTGGGAAGGGGGAAGGGAGGGATGGGGGAAAAAAGAGAAAATGACACTGTGAATATTTAAAGAGATGCATCTATAAATATATTGGTTGATATGGTTCATAGTGCGATAAATAAAGAATTACAAAAAAAAAATGACATCTTGGTGTATGACAAACCTGAAACCGTAGCAGCAACTGGCATTAATACAATGTGTAAACACCCAGATAAATGTTCCAAGGTATATAACATGGAATTAAAACACAGATCCTTCTGCTCCTGCACCTCAATTAGTTGTATTCTTTGTTCTATATTACCTCTCCTCACTCTACAAGTGCATCTCTCTGTTTTGCACAGTTTGTTTACCTTAGTTATCTGTTTATATTTCTTGATTTGTTTACATGTACATTGTGTAGTTCTTTTTTGCATTACCAATAAGTGGTAATTCTACCTCCCCCACAGGAAAAAGAATCTCAGGGTTGTATGTGATGTTATGTATGTACAATACAATAAATGTGAAATCTCTCAATTCTACACATTTCACAAGATCCCAAGATACAGCATCAGAAGTTGGCCCATTGGCCCATCGAGTCTGCCACACCTTATAATCATGAGCTGATCCATCCATCACTCAGCCCCACTCCCCGGCCTTCTCCCCATAACCCTTGATGCCATGACTTAATCAAATACCTGTCAATCTCTGCCTTAAATACACCCAATGACCTCACTTCCACAACTGCCTGTGGCAACAAGTTCTAAAGACTCATGACCCTCTCTAACTGAAGAGATTTTTCCACACCTCTGTTCTAAATTGACACACTTTTGTCCTAGACTCCCCGACCATGGGAAACATCCTTGCCACATCTACTCTGTCCAGGCCTTTCAGCATTTGAAATGCCTCTATGAGGTGCTCCTCATCCTTCTGTACCCCTTCGAAGACAGTCCAAGAGCCAACAAAAGTGGCTTATATGCTGATGCAGAAAAGGTGTTTGATAGATTGGAATGCAATATTTTATTTAAAGCACTGGAAAAATTTGGAGAAGGAGAATTTTTTTTATAAATTGGATAAGAGCTTTGCATAATAAACCTAAAGCCAAGGTGGTAACAAATGGTCAAATTTCTGCCCCATTTCAGTTTTCAAGATCTAGAAGACAATGTCATCAGTGTTATTTGTTTTAGCTATCGAGCCCTTAGCAGAAGTAACTTGCAGTGATCGGATGTTTTTTAAATTAATCATGAGGAACATAAGATTAGTGGGTTACGGGTTGAGTGTAGGTCAGTGGGGTTAGGTGGGAGAAAGTGTTCAGAACGGATTAAAAGGGCCAATTTGGCCTGTTTCTTTACTGTAATTGTTATATGGTTATACTTGCTGACGATGTGCTCGATAGATCGGACAGAACCAGCAAATTCATTACAAAAGCTACATTTAAAATTAGAAATTGGGATAAGAGTGAAATCATGCCTCTTATACCATTTACCGAAGAAACACTCAATTTAAATGACCCATAAAGAGTTTGGACAGATAATAAATTACAAAATTTATATAAATGAATTATTTGCTGTAACTTGAAAGAGTTGAAGAGGATTTAAATAGATGGATAATGTTGCCTATAACATTACTTGTATAAAAAATAATCCAGAATACAGTATCTTTTTCAAACATTGCCTATATTAATACTGCAAAATTCTTCAAGTATTAAATAAACATATTTGAATTTTTTTATGGAAAGGTAACATGTCCAGAGTCTCTATAGAACAAATTAATGTGGAAATATGAATTAGGAGGTTTACATCTCCGTAACTTTAAAAATGACTATGGAACAGCCCAAATGAAATTTCTTATCTCTTTTTTTGAAGATGGGGAAAATTTGCTTGGGTTAAAAATAGAATTAGATAAAATATAAGAGAGAAAAGCAGAAAATTTTATATCTAAATAGGATGCAAAATCAATGACCTGCTGAAAGAGATACTCCTTTATTGAAACCTTCGCTTAAAATTTGTCATAATATACAAATACAGAAATTGGAATAAAGTGCAATTTATCTCTTAAAATTCCTTTGACTGATAACAGACTCGTACCTTGAACATTAGGTAATGAAATTTTTGAAATTTAGTCTCAGAGGAATCAGATACATTGTGACTGTTGTGAGCAAGGGCAACTGATGTCATTTGAACAACTTAGGAATAAATATGGTATTCTTAATAATAATATATTTTTCTATTTTCAAATTAGAGCATATTTAAGTGATAAGATGGGTCCAACAATGTATTTACCAAAGTGCAGTGATATATAGTCTTTAATTAGAAATGGAAATGGAAAGAAATCTATCATTTACTTCAAGTGGGGACCCCTTAAATGGGGATTCATAAATCTAGACAAAGAAGGGAGTCAGACTTGTATGTGATAATAGATGAGAAGAATTAGCCTGATTTAGGTCAGCATTGTATGACTAATACAATCAATACATCTTGGTACAGATACAGACTGGTACAATATAATTTTTTATATCAGTTATACCTCACACCACATAAATTAAATACATTGAAATCAGATTGATCAGATCAGTGTTTTAGACATGACGAGGGGGTGCAACTTCTTTACATTCAACATGGTCTTGTGATAAAGAACTAGGAAAATTTTTTGAGTAAATTACAGGAGTCCAATTTCCACAAAATTCAGAATTATTTTTGTCAGGTAACATTATAGGGATAAGACCAAAATTGAAATTAACTAAATACCAGATCAAATTTGTTAAAATTGCATTAGGAGTGGCCAGAAAATGTATTGCAATTACTTGGAAATCTGATTGACATCCGAGTTTGAATGATGGAGTGTGGAAATGCGGTTGCATTCCCCTTGAGAAAATTACATATAATTTAAGGGAAAAATTATATATTCTTACAAATTTGGCACCCGTATCTACAAGAAAAGATTAAATTTTTAATTTTTTAGATTTCTAAATGTTCTTCTTAGCCTTTAAGACCTGTGTGGAACCCCATTCGTGATGAAATAGATGTGAATTTTAGACCAGACGGGTTTTAACACTCTCAGCAGTCCATTCTCATTCTTTCCCTTTTTTCCCCCCTATCTCAACACTTAATTCTATCTTTTCTTTCTTTTATCTTTTCTTGGGACTGTAAGGGGGTGGGTGGAAGGGGTATTGGGGTTTCAACAGACATTTTGATATTCAAAATACTATAGTATTACATCTGTATTTTGAAATATATTTGAATGCATGTATGGTTACAATTTTTAAATAAAATATTCAAAAAAATTTACTTATATGCTACCCTTTTCATTCCTGGCATCATTCTAGTAAATCTTCTCTGAACCCTCTCCAACACCAGCACGTCTTTTCTCAAAAAAGCCAAGCAAGACTGTACACATTTCTCCAAGAGAGGTCTCACCAGTGCCCTATAGAGTATCAACATTACATCCCTGCTCTTGTATCCTATTCCTCGAGATATGAATGCCACCATTGCATTTTTCTTCTGCACCATCGACTCAACCTGGAGATGAACCCTTAGAGTATCCTGCACGAGGGCTCCCAGGACCTTGGAATTTTGAATTTTCTCCCCATCTAAATAATAATCTGCCAATTCTACCAAGCCATTTATCTCCTGCTTCAACCTATCATTAACTTTTTCACAGCTCTCAATATTGTAAAACACACGTTTCTTCATGAAGAGTTCCAGCCTGAAATGTTGATCATTCTTTTTCTCCCACTGTCACTACTCAACTTGTTGAGTTCCTCCAAATTGTTGCTTTTGATTCCTGGCACCTGCAGTTTCTTGTATCTCAAAGGAGGATAGCAATACAAGCCTAATACAATCTAATTACCGCAATAAAGAGTCATGGTTGGCATAGACGAGCTGGGTCGAAGAGCTCATTTCTGTGCTACACAATTCTATGACTTGACCCCATTGATAATGAATAAGACCACAAGATCTAGAAGCAGAAATAGGCTATTTAGCCCATTGAGTCTGCCCCGCCATTTAATCATGAACAGATCCATTTTCCCACCCATCCCCACTGCCCGGCCTTCTCCCCAGAATCTTTGATGTCCTTGCTAATCAAAAGACAATCAATCTCTGTCCTAAATCCACCCAATTCCCTCATCTCCACAACAGCCTGTGGCAACAAATTCCAAAGATTTTCCACCCTCTTGCTGAAGAAATTCCTTCGCATCTCCATTTTACTCCCTTTTATCCTGAAGTTGTGCCCAACCACCTTTCTACATTTACTTTATTCATGCCTTTCAACAGCCAAAATATTTCAATGAGATCCTTCTCCATTCTCCTAAATTCCAACAAGTACAGGCCTAGAGCTGTCAAACACTCCTTGTGTTATTCAGACAAACAGCACAGTAACAGGCCCTTCTGGCCCACAAGCCCATTCCGCCCAATACTGCAGGGGCTGAATCAAATACCATCACCTCTGATGAATTTCCTACAGGAATTGGAATTCAAACTCATGAGAATCTACTCAACCCACTGCATCTAAATCCAACCACAGTGTTGTGTCTCGACCTGAAAATGGAGTTAACATGAGCCATGACCAGTCTCTCAAAGCACTTCACAAAGATGGGTGGCAGACCACTGGAGTGCAGTCGGCAAGATATCGTCATTTCCTTTAACAGTTTCCTTGAAATCTTTTGTTGATTACATCTTCCCAATTTCTGCTGACATTATGAACTTGTTTAAATATCTGCCATGTTCATTCACTGAGATATCCCTAACCTAGTTTACCCAATCCATGCCAAACAACTTTCCCAGATTCCCCAGTAAGTTGAGCCCAGTGGTCATGGAGTGAATCACGAAAGCCTTCACATGCTGTGAATGTAGTAAAAACACAAATGCTGGAGGAACTCATCAGATCTCACAGCATCCACAGGAGGTAAATGTATATAACTGATGTTCATGACAATAAATTCTGATTCAATTATATTATTTAAATTTAGACCTACAGCATGGTAACAGGCCCTTTCGGCCCAATTACACCCAATTGACCTACAACCCTTGGTATGTTTTTGAAAGGATGGAAGAAACTGGAGTCCCGGGGAAAACCCATGCAGACATGGGGAGAACGTATAAACTCCTTACGGACAGTGCCGGATTTGAGGCCCAGTCCCGATTGCTGGCGCTGTAACAGCGCCGTGCTAACCGTGCCGCCCTATCTTTCCCAAATCCAGTTACTTTCTAAATTATTTGCATGACATTGCTCATTTTCTGTGATCTTTCTCCCTAACATGGAAAACACATTTAAACATGTTTGGGGAAATACAGGCAGAGATTCATCCTCATTATTGCCATTTAACTGCAACCCCTCAAGAGGCTTTAACCTTTCCTGCTTTTTCTACTGCTTTCTGATGAAAGCGAGTTCTCTCTATTTCCTTTGTTTGTTCTTTCCATCTTTTCCTTTCAGTCTGTCACATTCAGTGTGACCAGTGCACGTCTGACAGCATCTTCCCTTTCACCAGCAGTAACACATCCCTCTTTCTGGTGTTCCCTGTGACTGTGTTCTCTCACCTCCCACTGGATTGGATTTACAGATGAATAAAATGTCACTACTTACAGTTCAATGTAAAGTTAGATAATCCCTGGAAGATGCCAATTCCTAATCCCAGGTACTCGCTGATATCCCTGGATTTATCCACTTCTTTTGAGAAAAGTCTTTAAAAAAAGAGAATATCAGCGGATGATCAGAACATTTCCGTCAGCAGTCAATGACATACAGTCCGTTTTCTCCAATTCTTTTCACGCGTATTCTGTGAGGCACTATCTGTGTGTATCTCAGGAGTCAGGTCCTGCACATGAGCACACACAGTGAATCAAAGTAAATTACTTTCCTGCCTGCTATTGTCAGCCTCCTGCATGGCTTAGAATCATCTCCTTCCCCTTACAAACTAGTGA
Organism: Narcine bancroftii; assembly: GCF_036971445.1. Lineage (NCBI taxonomy): Eukaryota > Metazoa > Chordata > Chondrichthyes > Torpediniformes > Narcinidae > Narcine > Narcine bancroftii. The sequence goes on from NC_091470.1 coordinate 372,629,025, forward strand.
AAGACCCTACAAGGCCAGGTGCTGGAATCTGGAGCAAAGAACAATCTGAAGGATCTGGGCAGGCTGGGCGGCATCATACAACAGAGACACAGGACAGGACAGCACAGAAAACAGACCCTTTGGCCCTTCTAGTCAGTGCAGAACCTTTTTTTTTGCCTAGTCCCACTGACATCCATGGACCTGTCCAAATTTTTCTTCAATATTAAAATTGAGCCTGCATTCACCACTTCAGCTGGCAACTCGTTTCACACCCCCACCACCCTCTGTGTGAAGAAGCTTTCCCTCATATTCTGCCTAAACTTTTCCCCTTTCACCCTTAACTCAAGTCCACTGGTTTGTATCTCACCTTCCCTCAGTGAACAAAGCCTACTTGCATTTACTCTGTCTACACCCCTCAATTTTGAATACCTCTATTATTTCTCCCGTCTTTCTTCTACGTTCCAGGGAATAAAGTTTAACCTGTTTAACCTTTCCCTGTAACTCAGTTCCTGAAGATTCAGCAACATCCTAGTAAATCTTCTCTGCACTCTTTCAATCTTATTGATATCCTTCCTGTAGTTAGTGACCAAAACTGCACACAATTCTCCAAGTAAAAACACGATGCTGGAGAAACGCAGCAGGTCAAACAATGTCCTTCACAAAGCAAAGACAGATATATAACCAACATTTTGGGCTTGAGCCCTTCATCAAGGAATGACAAAATGTAGGCAGCTTGCTGGTGTGCCCTCCCTCCCTTATCCACCTATCTATTACCTTTTGCCTGTGGAACTGAATTCCTACCGCCTCCACTTCTCTGCTTCCCCCCTCACCATTTTGTTCAGGCGCCTGTCTACATTTTGCTCAAACCTCGATGAAGGGCTTTACCCCAAAATGCTGTTTATGTATCTTTACCTTTGCTGTATAAAGGACACTGTTTGACCTGCTGAATTTCTCCAGCATTGTGTTTTTACTTCAACCACGGTGTCTGCAGACTTTCATGTTTTACACACAATACTCCAAATTTGGCCTCACCAATGCCTTGTACAACTTGACCATAACGTTCCAACTCCACTCCTCAATGCTTTGATTTATGAAGGCCAATGTGCCAAAAGCTCTCTTTACAACCTTATCTACCTGTGACTTTCAGGGAATTATGTATTTGTATTCCAAGATCCCTCTGTCCTCCTGCACTCCTCAGTGCCCAACCATTTACCATGCAAGTCCTACCTTGATTTGTTCTTCAAAAATGCAACACCTCACTCTTGTCGCATTAAATTCCCTCCTGCTTGCACATAGTCATGTCCCTCTATTCTCTGCCTGTTCATGTGTCAATGTACAAGCCACTTACCATTGATTCTGCCCCAGGTAGTCTGTCCCAGGTAACACCACTTTCAAGATGCTCTATATTCTTAGATTCTTCTGCTCTACACACCCCTATCATTCACTATGTCAGGCCCAGCAATGAACACTGAGGTACACAACTGGTCATAGATCCCCACTCTGGTAAGCAACCTTCCATCATCCTCCATGAAGCCAGTTTTCTACCCATTCTGCTATCTCATCTTGGATCTGTATTGGGAAGGGTTGTGGCTGTCATGTGACAGGACTATCTCCTACTGAGTTGGAGGACACACCAGCTGCCTATCAAGGTTTGGTTCCGCCCCACCCATTAGTGCACACCTTGCTGTTGGTTCCATGTAAATTACCTGGACTGGACTCTCCAGCCTGCCTGGACTTGGCCTTGGGTCATTGGCTGTTGTAATTGGATTACCCTCCTGGCACTGAGCCATTGATCCCTGTAAATGAAATGGGTATGTCCCTCCAGCACTATAAAGGTGCCATGTGCTCTTTGTTTTCTCTCTCTTTGCCAGCTTGGGACCACCCTGCTTCACTCCAGGCCTAGAAATGTGGAAGGGTGCTGGAGAAACTGTTGGTAAGATGTGCACTTTTCAAAGGGTTGGGAGCATTTAATTAGTGTCCCTTATAAGATAGAGCCGTGCCTGCACTGAGTCAAGGGGTGGATTTTTCCTTGATCATTGTTTACTGTATTGTGTATTTGTGTCATTGCTAAGCTTTGTCGGTTTTCCCTCATTACCCACAGTGCACATTCATCCCCTTGTGAACTGTGTGCTTAATTTAATTTAGCATATAGATTCCCTTTTTCCTCTGCATCTCTTGAGAATAAACTTGTGCTTTGTACCTCGATCTCTGTCTGGTTCTTAACCTGTGGGACCCACATGAACCTTCACTTATAATAGGATCCTGCGTGATCTAACCTTCCAGTGCACTCGTCCATGTTGAATGCCTTGTTGAAATCCATCGACACCTCTGCCATCGTCAGCCTTCTTGGTAATGTCTTCAAAAACCCAATCAGATTTGGGAGTTATGATCTCCCAGTTACAGTATTTGACAGTTTTACCCTTGGAAATAGATTCTGACTGGCCACACTATTAGAGCATCTCTTAATTTTAGAAACTTCTATCAAGTCACCTCTCAGCTACCCACACTCCAGAGAAAACAACCCAGGTTTGTCCAACCTCTCCCCATAATACATGCCCTCTTAACCAGACTTCTTCTTTCTTTGGCTTGGCTTCGCGGACGAAGATTTATGGAGGGGGTAAAAAAGTCCACGTCAGCTGCAGGCTCGTTTGTGGCTGACAAGTCCGATGCGGGACAGGCAGACACGATTGCAGCGGTTGCAAGGGAAAATTGGTTGGTTGGGGTTGGGTGTTGGGTTTTTCCTCCTTTGCCTTTTGTCAGTGAGGTGGGCTCTGCGGTCTTCTTCAAAGGAGGTTGCTGCCCGCCAAACTGTGAGGCGCCAAGATGCACGGTTTGAGGCGTTATCAGCCCACTGGCGGTGGTCAATGTGGCAGGCACCAAGAGATTTCTTTAGGCAGTCCTTGTACCTTTTCTTTGGTGCACCTCTGTCACGGTGGCCAGTGGAGAGCTCGCCATATAATACGATCTTGGGAAGGCAATGGTCCTCCATTCTGGAGACGTGACCCATCCAGCGCAGCTGGATCTTCAGCAGCGTGGACTCAATGCTGTTGACCTCTGCCATCTCGAGTACTTCGACGTTAGGGGTGTAAGCGCTCCAATGGATGTTGAGGATGGAGCGGAGACAACGCTGGTGGAAGCGTTCTAGGAGCCGTAGGTGGTGCCGGTAGAGGACCCATGATTCGGAGCCGAACAGGAGTGTGGGTATGACAACGGCTCTGTATACGCTTATCTTTGTGAGGTTTTTCAGTTGGTTGTTTTTCCAGACTCTTTTGTGTAGTCTTCCAAAGGCGCTATTTGCCTTGGCGAGTCTGTTGTCTATCTCATTGTCGATCCTTGCATCTGATGAAATGGTGCAGCCGAGATAGGTAAACTGGTTGACCGTTTTGAGTTTTGTGTGCCCGATGAAGATGTGGGGGGGCTGGTAGTCATGGTGGGGAGCTGGCTGATGGAGGACCTCAGTTTTCTTCAGGCTGACTTCCAGGCCAAACATTTTGGCAGTTTCCGCAAAGCAGGACGTCAAGCGCTGAAGAGCTGGCTCTGAATGGGCAACTAAAGCGGCATCATCTGCAAAGAGTAGTTCACGGACAAGTTGCTCTTGTGTCTTGGTGTGAGCTTGCAGGCGCCTCAGATTGAAGAGACTGCCATCCGTGCGGTACCGGATGTAAACAGCGTCTTCATTGTTGGGGTCTTTCATGGCTTGGTTCAGCATCATGCTGAAGAAGATTGAAAAGAGGGTTGGTGCGAGAACACAGCCTTGCTTCACGCCATTGTTAATGGAGAAGGGTTCAGAGAGCTCATTGCTGTATCTGACCCGACCTTGTTGGTTTTCGTGCAGTTGGATAATCATGTTGAGGAACTTTGGGGGACATCCGATGCGCTCTAGTATTTGCCAAAGCCCTTTCCTGCTCACGGTGTCGAAGGCTTTGGTGAGGTCAACAAAGGTGATGTAGAGTCCTTTGTTTTGTTCTCTGCACTTTTCTTGGAGCTGTCTGAGGGCAAAGACCATGTCAGTGGTTCCTCTGTTTGCGCGAAAGCCGCACTGTGATTCTGGGAGAATATTCTCGGCGACACTAGGTATTATTCTATTTAGTAGAATCCTAGCGAAGATTTTGCCTGCAATGGAGAGCAACGTGATTCCCCTGTAGTTTGAGCAGTCTGATTTCTCGCCTTTGTTTTTGTACAGGGTGATGATGGTGGCATCACGAAGATCCTGAGGCAGTTTACCTTGGTTCCAACAAAGCTTGAAAAACTCATGCAGTTTGGCATGCAGAGTTTTTCCGCCAGCCTTCCAGACTTCTGGGGGGATTCCATCCATACCTGCTGCTTTGCCACTTTTCAGTTGTTCGATTGCCTTATATGTCTCATCCAGGGTGGGAACCTCATCCAGCTCTAGCCTTAGGGGCTGTTGAGGGAGCTGGAGCAAGGCGGAATCTTGGACTGAGCGGTTGGCACTGAAAAGAGATTGGAAGTGTTCTGACCATCGGTTGAGGATGGAGATCTTGTCGCTGAGGAGGACTTTGCCGTCTGAGCTGCGCAGCAAACCCAGGTTTGTCCAACCTCTCCCCATAATACATGCCCTCTTAACCAGACTACATCCTGGTTAAATCCCTTCTGGACCCTTTCCAAAGCCTCTGCATCCTTTATCTAGTTCAATATACTGTAGCTGCAACATGACTTCTTTAGTCTTGTACTCTATGCCCTGCCCAATGCAAGCTCACCATAATTATTCTTCACCATTCTATCTGTATGGCTACTTTCCAAGATCTGCGGACCTCGATTCTAAGATCCTTCTCTTATTAACTGAATAAGTTTTCCTTCCAAAAAACACCCCTCACACATATCCACATTAAACTCCATCTGCCATTTTTCTTTAATTGACCTATATCCTGTTATGATCTTCAATAACTCTCTATCTTTGTATCATCTGAAAACCTACCAACCCATCGACCTACTTTTTCATCCAAGTCATTTATGTATGTCACAAACAGGGGTCCTAACACCAGAGAAACATCACTGATCCCAGGTCTTCAGTCTTAATAACACTCTTCCACCACTACCCTCTGTCTTCTCTGAGTAAACCAACTCCAAGTCTAAGCTATCAATTCACTGTGGATCCTCTGCATCAATACCTCTGGATCAAATGCCTTGCTAAAGTCCAACATCCACTGCCCTCCCCCCTTCATCACCTCCTCAAAAAACTCAATTAAAACTGACACATGATCCTTTCTGCACAAAACTAGAGTTGGGGACAAGGCATTGTCAAGACTAATCAAGATGGTGGCAGACCACCAAAGGGCTCAGTGGCTGAGGGGCCCATACAGGCTGTAGGCTGCAAGTGACTTGTAGTTGGGGGACCCGCAAGGGCTACTGGCTCATGGGAACCAGGTATCGGTGCTAGGATTCAAGAGGGTGCTGAGGGCAAGGACTCCCAAAGGGCTTCTGGCACTGAAGGACCATTGATCACGACGCAGGATTTAATTTGGAGTTCAAGTTGCCAATGGTTTGAATGGGTCTTTGCGGCTGCAGATACTGTGGGAGCGGCTGGAGGCGAATCCATGGTCACTCAATGACTCTGAAGGATTCTCATTTGCTTCTCCTTTTCTCATAAAGTAAGGGGCACCAGGCAACACTAAAAGTGATATTTTCCTCACTTAGTTTCCAGCTCTTCCATTGCAAACGCCTTCACTGTCCGTACATTTCCTAGTGCCTCATCTGCCACGCACGTCGCCTTGGCAACCTGCAAATAAACAAGATTTCAGACTGAAGCAGCAACTTTAAAGGCCCACCTCCTGCACTTTGGTGCTAGCGCTCCAAAGGACATCCCAGACTCAATGTGGGAATCATTGCAGCCATGCTCATCATAGGATTAACACAATTTTTTTTCCATACCTGAATCATGGTCAATAAGTCATTAAGCTGTCATTTCAACAAGTTACCAATTAGTTTAATTCTACTCAAACAGGCATGGATGTAGTATAATGAAACATGATAGAGAGTCTGCAGACGGCATGATTGTAGTAAAAACATTGAAATGCTGGAGGAACTCCACAGGTCTTGCAGTGTCTGCTGCTGGTAAAGGTATATAACTGACATTTCAGGCCTGAGCCTTTCTTCAAGGAATGAGCAAGAATCTTTGAAGAAAGGCTCAGGCCTGAAACGTCAGTTATATATCTTTACCAGCAGTGGACACTGCAAGACCTCCGGAGTTGGCTCAGGCCTGAAACGTCAGCTATATACCTTTACCACCTTTGAACGTTGAGAGATTTGCTGAGTTCCTCCAGCAAGGATGTAGTTCTGATACAAGTAATGGGAAAACTTGGACACTCATTTAAGGACTTTTACTTTTGCACTTTATTACTGTTTTTCTCTGTATTACATAGTTAGTTGTTTACATTTCTTTATTTATTTACATGTGTACGCTGAATCAGTTTTTTTGCACTACCAATTAGTGCAACTTTGCGTGGCCCACAGGAAAAAGAATCTCAGGGTTGTAGGTATTGTCAATAAATCTGAAATCTGGTGGAGTCACGTGATGGAGTAGTGGCCGGACGGTGAACTCCAGCCCTCTCCAGAAAAGTCGGGAAAAACAAAGGAAAACACAAAGGCACAGAAATAAAAGTTACAGAAAAGTGAGTATAAAGGTGGAAAGAAGATGGCGATGAAAAAAGAAAAATCGAAATCAACGGTAAGAAGAGAGGAAGAGAAGACAACGAAAGAAGAAGGAGAAGGCCTTACCTGCTCGAAGAGGCCCGCAGTGGAGAGAGAAACCCACACCCTCAGGTCGGTAAAAAGTGGACTACAAAAATGGCTCGCTGAGCCGAGTAAAAGTGCGCAACTGCGCATGCGCGAGGCGCATGCAAAAAAACACACCGACGGGAGGGGGGACCAGCTGGGGAGTCGATCTCCACAGCCGGCAACGACAGCTGCAGAACACCTGCAGCAAGAAGAGACCACAGAAGACAATGGAAACAAGAAAGAAGAGGAGGAAAGGGCAACAAAGAAACAACAGATGGTCAACCCAGAGGAAGAGGAAGAGTACAGTGAAATAGAAGAAGGGAAAGGCAAGATAAAGGATATACTTTCTCTTATTAAAGAATACATGGAATCATTTAAAGAATGGCAAGCGCAAGAATTTAATAATTTAAGAAGAAGAATAAACAATACAGAAGAGAAAATGAATAAAATAGATATGACCTTAACAGAAATGGGAAAGAGAATGGACAAGATGGAAGAGCGGGAAGCAGCAGTAGAAATGGAGGTAGAGGACTTAAAAAAGAAATTAGAGGAATCTAATAAAAAAGTTATAGAGACACAAGAACTGTTAACTCAGAAAATAGATATAATGGAAAATTATAACAGAAGAAATAACATAAAGATAGTGGGCCTTAAGGAAGATGAAGAAGGCAAGAATATGAGAGAGTTTATAAAAGATTGGATCCCCAGGATCCTAGGATGTCCAGAACTACAGCAAGATATGGAAATAGAAAGGGCCTTTAAACCACAACCACAACAAAGGCCAAGATCTATTTTAGTAAAATTCCTAAGATATACTACAAGAGAATGGGCAACTAAAGCGGCATCATCTGCAAAGAGTACTCTTTGCAGATGATGCCGCTTTAGTTGCCCATTCAGAGCCAGCTCTTCAGCGCTTGACGTCCTGCTTTGCGGAAACTGCCAAAATGTTTGGCCTGGAAGTCAGCCTGAAGAAAACTGAGGTCCTCCATCAGCCAGCTCCCCACCATGACTACCAGCCCCCCCACATCTCCATCGGGCACACAAAACTCAAAACGGTCAACCAGTTTACCTATCTCGGCTGCACCATTTCATCAGATGCAAGGATCGACAATGAGATAGACAACAGACTCGCCAAGGCAAATAGCGCCTTTGGAAGACTACACAAAAGAGTCTGGAAAAACAACCAACTGAAAAACCTCACAAAGATAAGCGTATACAGAGCCGTTGTCATACCCACACTCCTGTTCGGCTCCGAATCATGGGTCCTCTACCGGCACCACCTACGGCTCCTAGAACGCTTCCACCAGCGTTGTCTCCGCTCCATCCTCAACATCCATTGGAGCGCTCACACCCCTAACGTCGAGGTACTCGAGATGGCAGAGGTCGACAGCATCGAGTCCACGCTGCTGAAGATCCAGCTGCGCTGGATGGGTCACGTCTCCAGAATGGAGGACCATCGCCTTCCCAAGATCGTATTATATGGCGAGCTCTCCACTGGCCACCGTGACAGAGGTGCACCAAAGAAAAGGTACAAGGACTGCCTAAAGAAATCTCTTGGTGCCTGCCACATTGACCACCGCCAGTGGGCTGATAACGCCTCAAACCGTGCATCTTGGCGCCTCACAGTTTGGCGGGCAGCAGCCTCCTTTGAAGAAGACCGCAGAGCCCACCTCACTGACAAAAGGCAAAGGAGGAAAAACCCAACACCCAACCCCAACCAACCAATTTTCCCTTGCAACCGCTGCAATCGTGTCTGCCTGTCCCGCATCGGACTGGTCAGCCACAAACGAGCCTGCAGCTGACGTGGACTTTTTACCCCCTCCATAAATCTTCGTCCGCGAAGCCAAGCCAAAGAAAAAAAAAACTACAAGAGAAAAGGTACTGGAGAAGACAATGGAAAAAGTAAGAGAGGGCAACAAGCCACTGGAGTACAAAGGGCAAAAAATCTTCATTTATCCAGATATAAGTTTTGAACTCCTGAAGAAGAGAAAGGAGTTCAATACAGCAAAGGTGATTTTATGGAAGAAAGGGTATAAATTTATACTAAAGCATCCAGCGGTATTGAAAATATTTATTCCAGGACAACAAAACAGACTATTCTCGGATCCAGAGGAAGCACGAAAATTTGCAGAACAATTACAAAATAGACTGAGGGATGAAGACGTGTAACGAGAGTACAAAAGACTGAGAACTAAAAAGACACATAAGTTTTGAACTCCTGAAGAAGAGAAAGGAGTTCAATACATCGAAAACGATCTTATGGGGAAAAAAAAACTATTCTCGGATCCAGAGGAAGCAAGGAAATTTGCAGAACAACTACAAAACAACCAGAGTGATGAAGATATGTAATAAGAGTAAAAATGACCACGATTTATATGTATGTGGGTAAAGAGGTATATGTGTGTATATGTATAATGTGCATACATGAATGTATCCGTATTTAGAGGAAAATATAAATATAGATAGGAAGGAAATGGAATAGAGGGAATAAGGAGGGAACTAAAAGAGTGACCTTTGTTACATATGAAAAGTGAAATCTTTTCTGGGGGAGGCGGGGTGGGGGGAAATAGCGGTCACTGCAAAATCAGTTGACACTTGCGAGTGGATTCGCAAATCCAAATGGAGAGGGGAGATGTGGTTGTCCGACAAGGGATAAAGGACAACTCAGGAGGGGAAGATACCTATCAGATTTTTATCAAACAAGGGAAAAGCCAGATTGGACGAGATTAGAATTAGATAAAATAGGGGAAAAGATACCTGAACACATTATATAAATGGGATGAAAAATTGGTACAACATAGAAGTTCTCCAGTATTACATCATCTCCTCAATATTTGGAAGAAGATTCATGTAGAAAGAAATAAAACAAATTATTAATTACCAAAACTAATATTGACGCAAAACAAGTTACTCCCTTTTACAATAGATAACCTTTCCTTTAGAGAATGGGAAAAAAAAGGGATTAAAAGAATAGAAAATTGTTTTTCAGGAAATAGATTCTTATCCTTTGAACAAATGAAAGATAAGTACAATATCTCAAGATACAGCGCTGGCATATTACCAATTGAGATCCTACTTGAAGGATAAATTAGGAAGCAGTCTGAGTTTGCCAGAGGGAAGTAACCTTGAATATGTGATTACAGATACAATGTTAATCAAAAGATTTATAACAAATATGTATATTAAACTGCAAGAAAAGGAGAATGAGGAAACAAATGGTAAAACTAAACAAAAATGGGAACAAGATTTAAATATAAAGATAAAAAAGGAAACATGGGAGAAGTTATGCTCCGGAACGATGAGAAATACAATAAATACGAGGTTACGTATGATACAATATAACTGGATACACAGGCTATACATTACACCTCAAAAGTTAAATAAATGGGACCCAACAGTATCTGATAGATGTTTTCGATGTAAAAAAGAAATGGGAACAACAATTCATGCAATCTGGACATGTGAGAAAGTAAAAAAATTTTGGGAAGATCTAAATCAGATATTAAATAAAATAACAGAAAACAATATACCAAAGAATCCAGAGATCTTCCTCCTAAGTAACATAAAAAACAAAGAATTTGGAATTGATTTGGAGGATGCACAAAAAAGATTTGTTAAGATAGCTCTAGCCGTAGCAAAAAATTGTATTATGTCAACCTGGAAATTGGAAGATAATTTGAAAATACAACAATGGTATATAGAAATGAATAAATGTATTCCATTGGAAAAAATAACACATAGTTTAAGAAATAATATTGAAATATTCGAACAAATTTGGGAGCCTTACATTAAATACAATAGCGAAAACCTACAGTCATTACCTAAGTTAACGGAAGGAAAAGGAAATGAAAAGAATGGACTCAGTAGAATTTCTGGTGTATATTTATTGAATGACAACATTGTCTGACTGGTTTAATGTATCCTAGAATGTATACCTTAAATGGATGGGAGGGGGGAGGTAGGTAGGGAGGGTGGGATGGGAGGAGGGAGGGGGGGGAGAAAATGGCACTGTATATGTGTGAAAAGTAAAAAGTGTGTACCATGGTTAATGTGATTTATGGTGTGAAAAATAAAAAATTTAAAAAATAAATAAATAAATCTGAAACCTGACTACCTTACGCAGACTTCTCCTCAAGGAAGAGCTTTAGCATGAAACTTCAGCCTTTTTTTTCCCCACTGATGTGGTCCAACCTGCTGAGTTTCTCCAGCAGAGTCCATTTGACAACAGAATAATATTTTCAAGACAAGGAGCTGGAGGCAATGATTCTATAGAAAATCTGCACTGCATTTGCCTTGGTAATGATGAACAGGGGCAGTGGGTGACACTTTGTCTGTCTTACAGCAGACAGAAAGCATGTTCTGTCCTATTAAATGACACTAAAGGAATCTTGACAATAAAGGAGTGTGGAGAGAGTTTTACACTGATGTGGACAATCAGGGAAGTGGAATAGGCCCAAGATCAGCCATGATCTTGAGATTCCCCCAGTGTCCAATAGTGTTATAGGCCCTATTCATCTGGTTATAGGCCAGACAATCCAGCTTTTGAGAACTCTTTACTCTTCCGGCACCACCTCAAACTAAGCGTTAATTTGTCCTCCATTTGGGGGTGTTTTTAAATAATCTTCAACTTTTTTAAGTAATGGCAAATAATTCAATTTATATAAATATTTTAATCCATTTATACAAACATAAATATTTTAATCCATTTATTGGTCATTTAATTGACTGTTTCTTTGGTAAATAGTATAATCACCTCTTGTGAGAGGCATAATTTCACTCATCCCAATATATTTTATAACCAGAAACTGAACCATATTCTTCTAATTTTAAATGTAGCTTTTGTAATGAATTTGCTGGTACTGTCATATATATCATCACATCGTCAGCAAATAAGTTAATCTTATGTTCCTCTTGATTAATTCAAAATCCAGATCCCTACCAATTACTTCTGCTAAGGGCTCTATAATTAAAACAACGCTGGTGACAATGGTCAGCTAGATCTACTATCTACTAGATCTTGTTAATCGAAATGGGGCAGAGATTTGAACATTTGTTACCACCTTGGCTTTAGGTTCATTATACAAAGCTCTTATCCAATTTATTTTAAAAATTGTCCTACTCCAAATTTTAGCAATACTTTAAATTATAAAAAAAGATTCTGATCTATAAAATGCCTTTTCTGCACCTAGTGATACTGCTATTCTTAGATCACCTCTTTTTTGGCTAAATGAATTATACTCAATAATCTAGTTATATTATCAGCTAATTGTCTCTTCACAAAACCCATTTGATCCATATTTAACAAGTTAGGGTAAATATTTTGCTAATCTATTTACAAGAACTTTAGCAATTATCCTATAATCTGAACTTAGTAAAGATATGGATCTACACGATGATGGTTTCAATGAATCTCGATCTTTTTTGGGTACCATGGTAATTTAATGCTGTTGAAAATGATTCAAAGGGAGTATGGGTTTGAAATGCCTAATTTAAAACATCCATAAACAAAGGTATCACTTATCTTTAAACTATTTATAAAATTCAGGCATAAATCCATCTTCTCCAGAAGATTTATTACTTTGTAAAGAACTTTGTGCTTCCTCCACCTCTTTTAAAGTAAGACGAGCATTTTACGCTGCTTGTTCAGCTAAATTTAATGTTGGTAAAGCTACATGTGACAAAGTCTTCTATTTTATTAACATTTCTCTGGGATTCTGATTGACATAACTTGGCATAAAATAATTTAAAAGTTTCATTAATTTCTTGAGGTTTATAACTAACAGAATTGATCTCCGTTTCCACTGCATTAATCGTTCTTGAAATCTGTTCTGCCTTCAATTGCCAAGAAAGTACCTTAGATGCCCTTTCACCTAACTCTTAATATTTCTGTTTTGTACTTGTTATCATTTTTTCTGATACAAAGTTGTATTTGTTCTCCAGTTTTTTTATTAAGGAGCTTCCTCTTTCTCTCTTCAGAAGAACCTTAGTTGGAGATCTTTTTCTAAATTAATTATTTCATTTTCCAATTGTTCCACCTCTCTTATATACTCTCTTTTCAATTTAGAAGTATAACATAATTTGTCCTCTTAAATATGCCTTTAAAGCATCCCATTTAATAAATTTATTAGGTGTGGATGCACAGTCAGTTTCACAAAAATTTGAATTTATCTTTTAATAAAATCAAAAAAATCTGTTCTTTTCAACAATGAAGAATTAAGTTGCCATCTATAAACCAATTTCTCTTTATTTGTCATTGTGATTGCCAATATCAATGGAGAGTGATCTGACAATATTCTTGTTTTATATTCAGTTTCAATAATCCTACCATGTACTTGGACAGATAGTAAAAATAAGTCTATCCTTGAATAAGAGTCATGCCTATTGGAATAAAAAGAATCCTTTTCTCTTGAATGAATTTTTCTCCATGAATCTATTACATTTAAATCCCTCATCAACGATAAGGTAGTTTTTCCAGCTTTTGCCCTTGGAGTTACTTTAGTTGATCTATCTAAAGATGAGTCCAAACACAAATTAAAATCTCCTCCTATTAAAATATTTCAGAGGCATTTGCTAAATTAAGAAATGTTTCCTTAATAAATTTCTCATCATCAATGTTTGGTACATAAATATTCATAAGGGCTCATATTTCCAAATTTCGAAGGGCTTTCTTTTAAAAAAGGAGCCTTTTTTTGACTGTGACTGCTGTGTGAGGAATTATTTTTCAAGGTATACAATATGACTAATTTAAATTTTGCCACTTTTACTGTTAAAGGACTTAACCCGGTTAAACAGAAAAGGGTTTTAGCATATATTAAGAAGATGAAGGTTGATTTTTAAAAAACTTGTATGGTTTCTGCCACAGGGAACTTTTTTTTAAATAAATCGGATTAAATTCCTTTCTCTGCTTCAATAGGGCAGCACTTATATTCAGATAAAAAAGAACTTTACTTCCATTGATCTCTAGTGGTCACCTCTTGCTCCCTCGGCTGCCAAATTTAACATCAGCTCTCTGTCTCGATATCTGAGACTCGTTATCAACACAGAACAAAGGCCTTTGGTCCAGTGTCAGTTTTGGAACCAGGGCTCTATCGGCCTTTTCAATTTCAATAGTTGAAGTAAATTTATTCTGCCCTAGAACTTCGGGTATCTAATCTGGAAAATACTTTACAGGGTCTTGACCTTCCATGTCTTCTTGGAGACCAACTATCTTAATATTATTTCTTCTACTGAAATTTTCTAAGATACCCAATTTTTCCATTACTTTCTTCCTACCAATCGACTATGCATCTGAATCAAGTTCAATTTTTGCCACTTTATCCTTCACATCTTCCATTTCATCGTCTACACATTTAACCCTGTCATCCAGATCTTTCACAACAGTCTTCATATTTTTGACAGTCTTATAAATATTCTTAGTTTTCTCATCCAATTTTTGTTATTGCTTTTAGTAAGGCTGCATTATTTATATCATTTCCAGCTTCTTTAATCTTCTTAACTTTGGGTGTTTTTATTTTTTTTATAATTTGGATTGAAATTCTTGTTTTTCATCTGTAGCACTTCCACTGTCTGTTGGAATCTGTCTGCAAAAGCTGTATCTGCCAATAGCGATTCTACTAGGTCCTGCTTTTGATGTTGAAGGTTGTTCCTCTTCGCCCATGCGCGGTTTTCCATGCATTCACAATTGTAATTCTTCATCAGGCTTAATGTCATAACCTGTTATGACCAAGGAGAAACATCCCCAGCTCCATGGGCATTTAAAGCAGGGCTGGATCACAATCCAACCCGAGGCTTCCATTAACCCTTAGGCTTCTTCTCCTGGATTTCTTCAGTTGATCGCTGGGCTTCCTTTGAAAGTTGGTTCCTTTTTGGTGGCTTTCTTGAAGTATTTAATAACTATTTTTTGAAAGCTGGATTTTTAATACACTCCTTAATTCAACATTTTGAAGTAAATTCCCAGAGGGTCAGGATTCTGCGTCCCATCCCCTACCGTGTCACGTGACTCCTCCACTGATTTATGTTTTGGATAAATTGAGGGACTGGGCAAATGCACTACAATGTGGATAAATGTGAGGTTATCCTCTTTGGTAATACAAACCGGAGGGCAGATTACTATTTGAATGGCAATAGATTAAGAGATGGGGAAATGCAGAGAGACCTAGGGGTTCTTGTACATCAGTCTCTGAAGGCGAGCATGCAGGTACAGCAGGCGGTTCAAAAGGCAAATGGTATGTTGGCCTTCATATCAAGAGGGTTTGAGTATAGGAACAAGGATACCTTACTGCAGCTGTACAGGCCCTTGGTGAGACCCCACCTGGAGTATTGTGTGCAGTTTTGGTCACCTTATCTAAGGAAGGATGTTCTTGCAATGGAGGGAGTGCAGAGGTGATTCACCAGGCTGATACCTGGAATGGCAGGAATGACTTATGAGGAAAGATTGCACAAATTGGGATTGTACTCGCTGGAGTTTAGAAGATTGAGAGGGGATCTCATAGAGACATATAATGGTGGGGGAATCCAGAACCCGGGGCCATGGTTCGAGGATAATAGGCAAACCATTTAGAACCGAGATGAGGAGCAATTTCTTGACCCAGAGGGTGGTGAATCTGTGGAATTCATTGCCACAGAGAGCAGTGGAGGCAGGTTCATTGAATATATTTAAGAGGAAATTAGATATATTTCTTCAGTATAAGGATATTAAAGGTTAAGGAGAGAAGGCGGGGACGGGGTACTGAACTTTAAGATCAGCCATGATCTCGTTGAATGGCGGAGCAGGCTTGAAGGGTCGAATGACCTACTCCTGCTCCTATCTTCTATGTTTCTATGTTGATATAGTTAGAATTTTATTTCATAAAATACCTAAGGTGATCATCTGTTTGCATTTGTTGTTTTTGCAATGTGGTATAAATTTTATTTTTAAAAAAACTATTTGAAACACACTGTGTATATGGAAACCTACGACCAAGTCCTCAGGGCTGGACCCAAGGGGGGGGCATTCCCAGACATTGTTCCACCCCCACCCGCAGCACAAATGTCACTAGCGTCAGCAGATGATACAAGTACGCCCAACCTCCCCCCCCCGAGAGTCTGTGAACGGCAATTTGTTCCACTCCCTAACCTGCAGTTACCCTATTGCCCACCCCCCCCCCCACCACCAAGGCTTGTTCTGATGCCTGACCCCAGTGGCCACCCATTTCAATTCTGCGCCCCACTCCCATGCCGACATGTCTGTCAAAAACAAAGCCACGTGTAAATTGGTGAAGCAACACCTAATATCCCGTCCAGACACTCTTCAACTGGATGGCATTAATATCGACTTTTCTGGCTTCTGCTGGACCACTCCCCATTCTCCCTCTTCCTCATCCAGAGACATCTCCCCACCCCCCAGCTTGCTGCTGTGCCCTCCCTCCACCTATTACCTCCTGCCTGTGGCACAGTGCTCTTCCCCCCTCCCCCACCATTTGTTCAGGTGCCTGTCTACATTTTGCTCATACCTTGATGAAGGGCTCAGGCCCAAACATTGGTTATGTATCTTTATCTTTGCTACATAAAGGACACTGTTGCACCCGGTGAGTTTCCCCTTTTAACAAAGGCTACACGGTTCTTGTTCTGCCTTGGACAGGGCACATCTCCAGGCAATGCCTCTTGACTGAGCAAACCCTCTCCCCAGCATTGCCTCATGCCCCACCTGTGCACTCCTTCCACCCTCCACCACTACCCCCCTAGTGGTCCAACTCTGCATTCCTACCCCTCCTGACAGAGCCACCACTTGCCTCTTGACGAAGCACATCTCCTCCAGTGTTGCCCCCTTCTTCCCCAGTCCTGGCCCAATGAGCACATAAGCCTCCCTCTTTATTGCACTGGTGAAATGAGGCTGAATATCAGCTTTGGTCTTGGAATCTGGAACGGATGTCAAACCCCAAATCTGCTAACTCAGTAAGCGGTATTAACAACTGAGACTCCAATAGCCTGATGGTAACTGCAATTTTTAATTACCATCAACATTTCATCCCCCTCTCTCATCTTTTAATACCTGTGTTTTGGTAAATGTAAATCTCCTTCCACAACCTTCTATGACACAGTGCATCATTATTCTGTCAATTAACTCAGTGACAACGCCTGAAGGGCTCAGGCCCAAATAAATCTCTATCCCCTCTGGACACTGCAAGTCCAGCTGAGTTCCTCCAGTATTTCTGTGTATTTTCCCTACAACCTGCAGAATTTCATGCTTCGTACTTCAAACATTGTGCGTAATCAAGTCTAAACCTGAAATGTGGACACTATTCTGACAAATTCCATTCCCTCACCTACCATCCACCTTCCTGCCTCCCTAAACTTGCCACCACCCCCGTCCTATGGTCAGTATTGAACCAGCCCCACTTGAGCATTGGCAGCCAGACCTGTTCCTGAGCTTTTCGGGAGAGTTTCCGAAGACTAGATCCCAAATACGCTCCAGTTCCAACCAGGATTGGCATCGCCACACACATCACTTCAGTCAGTTTTGGTGAAACGAAGTACAGAGACACTAGGCAGCCGACTGTTTGGGCAACACTCTTCAGACCCTGGGATAAAAGTAGGCAAAAAGCAGAGTAGTTATACAGGGTTACACAAGAGTACAAGCTCCCTGCACAATCCTGTCTCACAATTCTAGGCCAAATTAACATCACTTTACATTTTCCAATCAAATCCTTCCAGGGCAGGGAGACCATAGGTCCATAGGATAGTTCCTTCACTAGGTCTCTTCACACACTCCCAGGAATCGGAGAACATTGGGCTGATGCTCAATCAGACAGAGGGAGAGGGGGGAGGGAGAAAGGGGGAAAGAGGGATTAGATGAGAGAGAGAGAGAGAGAGAGAGACGGGGAGAGGAGGGGGACAGGGGGAGGGGTCAGAGGGGGAGAGTGCGAGGGGAACTGAGAAAGGGAAAGAGAGAAAGATATCATCAAGGTACAGGGAAGAGAAAGAGAGGACAAAGGGAGTATCTGTGATAGGTGGGATACCAGGAGAAACTGAATAATACAGATAGTGTTGGTGCTGAGGCTTTTCAATTCACAGCTGACCTTGTCTGGATGGTAATGCAAGTAAGAATGACTTAGGAGAGAGAAAAATAATGCTGGAAACGTGAAAATGACAACAGTGAAGTCACTGGAAATGTGAAACAGAGAACGCCAGAAGAGTCTAACAGAATAGCCAGCATTTGTAGAGAGGTAAAAAATACAGAAATTATGGTTACAGGCTGACGAACTTGTATCAGAACTTGCTTAGTTGGAAATTGAGAAGCATTTCCTTGAGCTTACAACGGACAAAGCTAAAAGAGTGGCATAGATAGCCTAGTGGTTAGCGCAACCCTGTTACAGCGTCAGTGACCCGGGTTCAAATCCCACATTGGCTGTGAGGAGTTTGTACATTCTTTTCTGTGTGGGTTTTCTCTGGGGGGCTCTGGTTTCCTCCCACTGTTCAGAACGTACTGGGGTTTGGAGATCAATTGGGTGGCACAGGCTCATGGGCCGGAAGGGCCTGTTACCATGGTGTCTAAAAAACATATTAATTTAAAAATTTTAAAAATTTAAAAGATGTCAAAGAGTGAATGAAGTAGAGCAGCCATTCTCAACATGGGTGTGGAGGAAATTTTATGAATTAAAGTTTCACAATTTGCTTTTTTTTAACTTAGTCTCTTGTAACATTAAGTTTCACACATAACTTTACTGTCTTCCCAGAACAAATGGCTAATTGCTGTTCTAAAACCCCTACCCTGGCTCCTCAGTCGATCCGCTCTGAAGTTTGGAGATGGATGAGTTAGGCAGTGTTGTCTCTCTAACAGGAAGTACTAAATTCTCACAAGTTTTCTTTTTGGTTCTTTCTCTGTTTTGATCAGCTTTAACGACTTTCAAGTTGATTGATGCCTGACACAATTTGTAAAGAGCTTTGTTATTTCAGTTGCAAATGTTCTTGTTATCACATGTATTCTGATTATAAATGTACCAGTTTCAGTAGCTAAGCAGACTTGGATTCTCGCTTTTAGAGGACACTGGTCTCTCCCTGCTACCAGGTTTTTTAAAATAAAGGCTTCCTAAGCAGTAATTCCTCTGTGCTTGTTTCTTTTCCTACAAGAATGGGTCATATGCCCCCCCCTCACAAGGGGCCATGGACTGAAATCATAATTTTAAAGTATGTTTTTAAGTTATCAATAGGAGAGAAGTACAGAAGAAGCCAACAAAAGGACTGTTTCAGGGGAAAGGGGAGCAATTTCCTTCAATCTTCAAAAACATATGGGGATTTTAGGTTAATGAGTATTTGGGATGCATGGGCTCGAGGGCTGGAGGGGCCATGTTCTGTGTCTAAATTTTTTTTAAAAACTACAAATTTTCAAATCCAATTCTTCTTTACAATTTGATAAATGTCTGACTGATTTGTCCAATTTGATAAATGTCTGACTGATTTGTCCAATTTGATAACTGACTGACTGATTTGTCCAATTTGATAACTGACCGAATGATTTGTCCAATTTGATAAATGACCGACTGATTTGTCCAATTTGATAAATGACCGACTGATTTGTCCAATTTGATAAATGACTGACTGATTTTTCCAATTTGATAAATGTCTGACTGATTTTCCAATTTGATAAATGACCGACTGATTTGTCCAATTTGATAAATGACCGACTGATTTGTCCAATTTGATAAATGACCCACTGATTTGTCCAATTTGATAAATGACCGACTGATTTGTCCAATTTGATAAATGACCGACTGATTTGTCCAATTTGATAAATGACCGACTGATTTGTCCAATTTGATAAATGACCCACTGATTTGTCCAATTTGATAAATGACCGACTGATTTGTCCAATTTGATACATGACTGACTGATTTGCACAATTTGATACATGACTGACTGATTTGCACAATTTGATAAATGACCGACTGATTTGTCCAATTTGATAAATGTCTGACTGATTTGTCCAATTTGATACATGACTGACTGATTTGCACAATTTGATACATGACTGACTGATTTGCACAATTTGATAAATGTCTGACTGATTTGTCCAATTTGATAAATGTCTGACTGATTTGCACATTTTGATAAATGTCTGACTGATTTGTCCAATTTGATAAATGTCTGACTGATTTGTCCAATTTGATAAATGACTGAATGATTTGTCCAATTTGATAAATGTCTGACTGATTTGTCCAATTTGATAAATGTCTGACTGATTTGTCCAAATTGTTAAATGACCGACTGATTTGTCCAATTTGATAAATGATCAACTGATTTGTCCAATTTGATAAATGACTGACTGAATTGTCCAATTTGATAAATGTCTGATTGATTTGTCCAATTTGATAAATGTCTGATTGATTTGTCCAATTTGATAAATGACTGATTGATTTGTCCAATTTGATAAATGACTGACTGAATTGTCCAATTTGATAAATGTCTGATTGATTTGTCCAATTTGATAAATGACTGACTGATTTGTACAATTTGATAAATGTCTGACTGATTTGAACTACTGGCTGATTGTTCAGGGCTAAATATTGGTTGGAGAGAATTCCCTGCCATTCTCCTATTCTTGGAATCTTTTACATCTCTCCATGCATAAGGAACCGTGATTTCACACCTCATCTGCAAGATACCCCTGCAACATGCATTCCTTTACTGTTGCCTCAGTCCTACCATTTAGACAATATATTGTACCCATGATAAGGCAGCGTTCCTTCAGCACTGAATCGGAAGATTTGTGGCTTGATTAAGAGCTTTGTTCTACAGACTGGGATTCAAGCTTCTGACATCAAAGTTGATATTCAGCCACAAATAAAAATCAGTGATACAGAAATATAGATGAGGGAAGGAAGTAGTCATTTTTATGATTCACTACTGTGTATCCCGGCGTACAAGATGAGACGTGAAACTTAAAAATGACACCCAAAACCAGTGGTCATCTTATATGCCAAATATAATATCTGAGCCTTGACAGCCAAGTCTCAGCACTCCCCCACAGCAAGCATACATTGCAAATCTTGGGGTTGTCTTATACAGCAAATTTTGCTCAAAACCTAAATTGTAAGAGGAAATTCTGAGGATTATCTTATACAAGAGTCATCTTATATGCCTCTGTATCTAAGATATGTCAATAAATCCCAGCCGAGATTGCAGTAAACTCACCTGAGAAACCACCAACTTGAAGGAGGATTTGAACTCCTGGATGTCACTGGTTAGGCAGCTCACCAGATGTCCTGTCCGAGTGGCATCATAAAATGACACGTCCTGCCTGCCAAATTAGGGAAAGCAAGGTTCAAACTGGTGCGATTTTCAAATGTAACAACACAGAAATGCTGGAGGAACTCAGCAGGTCTTGCAGTATCCATAGGAGGTAAAGATATATAACCAATGTTTCGGAACTGAGCATTTCCGTGATTTTACTACAGTCACAGCATTTACACACTTTAGTGTTTCACTTTCCTTATCTTCAAAAGTTTAGATGCTCAGAAAAATTTAGATACTCAGCCTAGCATTGAACATGAAAGTGTGAAGCAGTGGTCTATGTGGATTCCTCATCAACCACCCTTCAGACCAAGCACTGGTTATCAACCTAATATAAAATTAGAAGTTGGTCAGGCAGCATTTTGTGGAGAGTACGCATTTCGGGCAAATGAGCTACAATCCTGATGTGAAACTGGTTCGAATTCTGGAGCAGGAAGGAGCCTCACCAATCATAGCCCCTAGTCAATACGGTAAATTGGGGGGGGGGGGGGGGGGGGGGGTGGGGGAGTGTGTGATGGCAAAGGGCTGCAATGAGGGAATGGGATCTATAAGCACCAGATGTAAAAACAGGAAAGAAAAGTAAAGAATTACCATATATACTCATGTAATCGGTGAATTTTTTGGACCACTTTTTCAGGCCAAAAATGGTGGGGGGGGGGGAAGAGGGGGGTCAACTTTTACATGGGTCAAAATTTTTACCTTGGTAAGCGCCTGCGTCGTTCAAGGAGCTTGGATAGCCGGAACTGGGTGGTCAGTTCACGGTCAGGGAACCGGGAGTTCAGATGGGTAGGTGGCCGGAGCGTAGGGTCCTCCAGTGGGTCATTAGCCGGGGCAAGGGTCCACTGTTGGGGCATTGCGAGCTTGAATGGGTGGGTGGTCTGGGCAAGGATCTGCGGTGGGGAGCTCAGATGGGTGGGCGGCCAGGGTGTCGGGAGCTCAGCTGGGCAGGCATTCAGGGCAAGGATCCACGATCGGACAGCTGGGGCATTGGGAGTTCAGATGGATGGCTGACCAAGACGACGGGAGCTCCGGTGGGTGGGCAGCTGAGACGAAAGTCCACTGTTGTGACATCAGGAGCTCAGATGGGCAGGCAGTTAGGGCCAAAAATAGGAGGAGCCAACTTTTACACAGGTCACATAATCCGATTTTGGATTAAGAAAAAGGTGGGGGGGGGAAGGGGTCGATTATTACAGGAGTATATACGGTAAGTGAGGGAGGATACTGATAGCAGGGTGTAAATAGAATTACAGGCAGGAGCTAAAAAGATAGAGTGAGGAGAAATTCTGTTGAAAATTAATTATAATCTCTGTACAGCAATGCACTGAAGAGTGCATAACAAAATAGAATAAAGGCAAGTAAATCACAGAAACAGGGTCTTCAGTCCACGTTCAAAATGAGAGGGGAGAGATTTAAGATGGACCTGAGTGGTAGTTTTTTCACTGAGAGGGTGTCCATACCTGGAAACTATAGAAATGGATAAATTACAACATTCCAATTCAAGTTTATTATCATCTGATTGTACATGAAATAGCATCACTCTGGACAATCACGTCCACACAAAAACACACGATGCACAGTGCAAAGTATATCTAAAATTTGGGATGATTTACGGGATACTGTTCATCAATCTCCCAGCCTGTGGGAAGAAGCTATTTCCCAGGCTGGCCGTCCTGATGTTGATGCTGCTGTAGCTCCTTGTTGCTGGCAGTGGGTTAAAGGTGCTGTAAGCTGGATGGGGATGGAAAGGGCCCTCAATAATTCCGTTTGAACCACAAACACTGGATAATTGTTCTCTTCATTTGCACTAATTTAATATTTTTAAATATAAATTATAGCAATTTTTGCACCTGAAATGTTGCCACAAAATAACAATTTCATGATTCTGATTTAGGCAATGCTCCTAGTAAATGTTCTTTTTGGCTGTTTTAATGATCCTCTATAAGGACTTCCAGTCTGATGCTTTACAGCTACCGTCCCACATGATGACGCAACCAGACAGGACACTTTCAATTGTGCTTCTATAAAATGCTGTCAAGGTGGGGGCCAGAAGTCTTGCCCTTCTCAACATTCTTAGCAAGTGTCGGGGCTGCTGCGCCTTCCGGTCTAATGAGGTGGTGATGTGGGTCCACCTTAGGTCGTCCTTTAAATGGATGCCAAGGAACTTTGCGTCCCCCAGTCTCTCCAACCTCCCCCACCTCCAGTTGAAATTCCTTATGGAATATTTTGGAGAATGAAAAACCAAGAGCCATTGGTGTGTGGTGCAGAATGGTTCATCCTCATCCTCCTGAAGTTCACTATCATCTTGTCAACATTGAGACCCAGTTTGAAGTTCTCGCATCATTTTACAAATCCCCAAACCTCCTGTCTGCAATGTGACCCATTGTTTTTACTGATGAGGCCAATTGCTGTTGTATCATCCGCAATTTTAATAATTCTGTTGGAACTAAATCTGGCAGTGCAGTCGTAAGTCAGCAGTGTGAACAGTAGCAGGATGAGCACACAGCCCCAACGCCAACTTGATGCTACCAACCCAGACAGACTGTGGCCTTTTAGGTCAAGGAGACCACGATCCAGCTGCAGAGAGGGGTAGTGAGTCTTAGCAAGGACATCCTCTGAGCTGTGATCATGTTGAATGCCAACAGTCTGGCATATGAGGCACAGTTCTCCAGGTGGGTCAGGACATTCAAAATATATTTGAACAGATATACTTGATGAAGAATAAGAAAGGGACTGGCTCAGAATGCCAACTTGGTCAGCATAGATGAGTTGGGCCAAAAGGCCTGTTCCATGCCATCTGACTGATCTATCGACGATTACTTAAGAATTTTGAAATATTTATTTTGAGAATATAAGGATCCACAGGTTTAAAGTGACCTGGGAAAGGACTGTTTAGCAGAGAATATGGACTAGTGTGAAAAGACGATTAAATGGTCACAATCTTTGAAGTGATTTTACAGTCTGGATTCTTCATGAGCAGTGGAAGTTCTTGCCATGATATGGATTACTTGGAGGAGGTCTTCTGCTGTGGGGAAACTTGGAATCATTTGACAGCAGCATCTAGATTTTGGCAAAACCAACAGAACAAGAAGTGCCAGGAAACGTCATTTTTCTGGCATTACAAATTTTGAGGTAACATCAAGCAATACAGAGAAATGCTTCAACAAATGATAAATATCAAACCTGATGAGAGTTGCAAATAATTCCTTCCTCATTGCAGCAGCAACTCGCTCCCCAACTCTGGACAAGAGAGTGATGTAAAAACAGCTCAGGATTCCCTAATAATGCAAGGACAAAAGCAGGTCAAAAATCTGGGAGTCCTCATTTCAGAGACCTCTCCTGGAGCCAGCACCTCAGGCACTGAACACACACCAACTCCATTAATTTAGGAGTCTGAAAAGATTTAACATGCTGTCAAACACGCGATCAAACTTCCACAGGTTGCACAACAGCCTGATTTGGGAATTCAACTACTCAGGAATACAGAAGGGTCCAGAAGGTAATGAACACAGTCACAAAGTATTGAGGCCTGAAGACCAGCACCTCTAGGTTCAAGAACAATTTATTTGCAACATTTGTCAGGCTCTTGAACCTCCCCTTGTTACACCCAATCAGGGACTGCTCTGACAGCACGAAAAAACTCAGCATTACTGCACTTTTTTTTAACACTTGGATTTCTGAGAATATTTATTGTCTTTTTTGAGGTCAAGATTTAAGGTTCCTTTTATTGTCATGTAATAATACATTAAAAATGCCGGAAGGCACCATGAACATTTCCTGGTGCCCTTAACAATAGGAGAAAGAGAAGGTCGGGGGGGTTTGCAAGTGAGAGAGAGAAAGACATGCTGCTGGCAGTTTGAATCTCAGACTCATACTAGCTTTACATAACATTCTCCCGTCATTTTCCTCTATCTTTCTAACTAAAACAATTTCCCATCTCAATCTTGAATAATGAATATCTGGTTTAGGTGTTTTTCTTTGAAGTAACTTATACATTTCTGAAATAAATTTATTTGTATCTCCTTTAGTAATCAATGTTTCTAATTCAGACTGTCTAGGTAATCTTAAATTTTGACCTAATTTATCGATTAAAAAAGATTTAACCTGATAATAATAAAAAAAAGGTATTATCTGGAACATTTTATTTTTTCTTCATTCATTGAAAAGCAATAAAATTACCAGCATCAAAACAGTCTTCAATTGTTTTAATCCCCATTTGAATCCAAATCTTCAAAAATTGATTATTAATGGTAAAAGGAAAGATTTTATTTTGATATCAAGGCATTGTGGGTGAAATCATCCATTTCCCACCTGTCTTATAATCTAATTTAGTCCATAATTCAATTAAATGTTTCAATATAGGTGGGTCCATAGTACCAATTAATAATTTGGAATTCCATTTATAAATAAATTCTTGTATAAATTTTTCATCTATTTTAGTCAATTCTATCTTAACCCACATTAAAGATTTATCTAAATCAAACATTCCACTAATAAACTTCAATTGAACAGCTTTATAATAATTTTGAAAATGTTGAAGCTGTAAACCTCCTAATTCAAATTTCCAGGTTAGTTTTTCCAAACATACTCTTACCATTTTCCCTTTCCACAAAAATGTCCTAATAATTGAATTTAAATCCTTAAATTATTTTTGAGGAAATCCATAAGAAATAGATTGAAATAGATTGAATCCTGGGATATTCATTAAAATATTCATTTTAATACAATTTAGTCTACCCATTAAAGTTATAGGTAAATCATTCCATCTATTTAAATCATCTTTCATTTTATAAAATAATGGTAAATAATTCAATAAATTGTCCAAATTTTTATCAATTTTAATACCCAAATATTTAATTCTATTATCTGACCACCTAAATTGGGCAATCTGTTCGTATTGATTATAATCCCCCTCAACCAATGACATAATTTCACTGGCATAAGTTAATTTTATAACCTGTTATTTCATCATATTCTTTTAATATCATACACAGTGAATGCAAAGAATTTTTAGGATCTGTTATATAAATCAAATCATCATCAACAAACAAATTAATCTTAAAATTCCTCACTATTAACTTTAATTCTTTTAATATTAATATCTTGTCTTATTAATTGTGCTAAAGGTTCAATTGCTAAAACAAACCAAGCTGGAAACAAAGGAGATTCTTGTCTAGTTGATCTAGTTAATGAGAAAGCAGAAGAAATTTGTCCATTACTCACCACTTTAGCAGAAGGAATTTTATATAAAGTTTTGATCCAGTTAATAAATACTGATCCACATCCAAATTTTTCTAACACCTTAAATAAGTAACTCCATTCTAACCTATCAAAAGCCTTTTCAGCATCTAATGATAAAACCAATGCTAAATCTGATTTCTTTTCAGATATATGAATTAAACTAATTAATTTAGCAATATTATCTGCAGTGTCATTTTTTGACAAATCCAGATTGATCCAAATGGATTAAATTGGGTAAATATTCTCAGTCTATTGTGACGGGTTATATTATATTTTATATTACATTGTGGCGGCGCACATCGAGACACAGGTGAACCTGCTTTGCAATCTTACCACTGCGGCAGCAGAAAAACCACGTCAAGATAGTGCTGCTGAGCGCATCTTCTTCTGTACTCAAATAGGCCACACACTCGCTCTCTGTTGAGTCATGATGTCACCGTCCACGCATGGGCGGGACTTATGGGCTGCCTTATAAGGCCAGCGTGGGTTTTTCAAAATTAAATCCATTGGAAGTGCAAGCTACTTACATTGTATAGTCTCATTTCACTTCCCTTAGTAGCTACCGGTACAATATAAAAATATGTTTTTAAAAGAAATAGATTGTGGGAGTTGAGATAGTAGGTCACTTCACAAACAGACATTAACACTCACAAAAGAAATCTCATTTAAAATGCAAGAGCATTGCTCAAGATGGACATTCAGGAACTAACTTCATATCTGGGTTGTTTCAGCAATTGATTTATGAGTTGGGAATAAAACAGATCACTTCATCTGTGTATCATCCTGAAACTCAGGGAGCTTTGGAAAAATTTCATTCTACTCTTAAATATATGATGAGGATTTATTATCTGGAGAGTGGGAAAGATTAGGATGAAGGCATCATTTATTGTAATTTGCAGCAGGATTCATTACGTTTCAGCCCTTTTGAAATTGTGTTTGGACATCAGTTAGAGGACCTTCAATGTTGTTCAAAGAACAGTGGGTTAATGAGGATGTGCAGTTGGACTTACTAGATTATGTTTCTAAATTTAAAGATCGGTTACAAAAAGTGTGGGCTTTGCCTCAAGAGATTTAGAAATAGCTCAAGGTAAAATGAAGCATTTATTTGACAGGAAAGCTCAAGTGAGGAATTTTAAGACAGGAAGTAGAGTGTTCATTTTGTTCCCAACACATGACAATCCTCTGAGAACAAAATTTTCTGGACCATACAAAGTGAGAATAAAATTGAATGATGTTAATTAGGTGATAAACACTCCAGATTGTAGGAATAAAACTCAGGTTTGTCACATAAATATGTTGAAACCTTATTATGAGGATAAAGGTAGTGGAGAATAGTCTGTATCTGATGTGTTAGTTATTGACAGGGTTGAGGAAGTTATGGATCCTAAGATTATGGAAACAAAATCTTGTGAGGGTCACCTTAAAGAAACCATGGTTTCTGTGCACCTGTCTAACTCAGCAATTTTGGAAAATCTGAAAGAAAAGTTAGGCCATCTTAAACCACAAGAACAGAAACTGTTAAAGCAGTTACTTTTGAAATATGAAAATTTGTTTCCCTGATGTGTCAAAAAGGACATCAGTGATTTGTCATGATGTGGATGTGGAAGAAGTAAGTCCCATAAAACAACACCCTTATAGAATAAACATTCAAAAGAGCAAAATCATGGATCGGGGGTGGAATATATGTTGAAAGATGAGATTATTAAACTTTGAACTTAGATTGGAGTTCTCCTTGTGTTCTGGTACCTAAAACAGATAAAACTGTTGGGTTCTGTTCAGATTACAGGAAGGTTAATTCAGTAATAAAATAGATGCTTATCCTATTCCTAGAATTGATGATTGTATTGATATAATTGGGAAAGCTAAATTTCTTACTAAGTTGGATTTGCTGAGGGGTTACTGGTGTGTGCCTTTAACTGAGAGAGGAAAGATTATTTCTGCTTTTGTGACATCATCTGGTTTATACGAATATAATGTGTTTGAAAAAATGCCCCTGCAACATTCCAAAGGATGATTAATTCAGTAATCTAAGGGTTAACACATACAGATGCTTATATTGATGACTTGGTCACAAAAAGTGACAATGAGAAGAACATCTAAGGGAATTGGACAAATTGTTTGCAAGATTATCCAAAGCAAACTTAACTGTTAATTTAGCAAAAGGTCAATTTGCAAATGCCACTGTAACATACTTAGGTCACGTAGTTGGTCATGGCAAAGTTGCACCTATTTAAGCTAAAGGGCATGCATTTCTGAATTTCCTATTCCCAATGGCAAGAAAGCAGTGAGAAGATTTTTAGAAACTGCAGGGTATTATACAACCAGTGCACGACCGAGTCACAAAACCGGTAACAAACTGCACCTGCAAAGTGTTTCACAATGAGTGCAAGACCGAGTCATACAAACCGGGACCATTGCCTGAAGAGGGCGCACAAAATCAGTGAACCGGTGCGGACTCGAAAGGCCAACATGGCCTGTTTCCGCTCCGTTAATGGTTATAGAAAATTTTGCTGACGTTGTTCTTCCTTTAACCAATTTTTTGAAGAAAGGGAGAAATTTGTGTGGAGAAAAGTTTGTCAGAGATCTTTAGAAAATTTAAAGGAGATGCTATGCCATTACCGTTTTAAAAGCGCTTGATTTTGACACACCATTTTCTTTAGCAGTGGATGCCAGTGAGGGAGCAGCAGGTGCAGTTTTGTTACAAAAATGATGAAATTGACCATCCAGTTGCCTACTTTTCAAAAAAATTCAATGTTCATCAAAGGAACTATTCCACTATTGAGAAGGAACTGTCTATAATATTTGCTGTGCAGAATTTTGATGTATCTGGGTATCTCTCATGAACCTGTTGTGATATTTACAGACCACAATCCTCTGGTGATTTTGAATAAAACGAAGAATAAAAACAGAAGATTGTTAAACTGGAGTTTAATATTACAAGAATATAATCTGCAAATTAATCACATCAGAGGTACAAATAATGTGATGCCAGATTGTTTGTCAAGATGCTAAAACTGAACATGTAAAGAAATATAAACTCTCAATATTGGGAGACATTGTCTTGTACGGGTCTTGCTATCACTGTAGTGATTACAAACTTAGTTTAGTTATAACTGAATTTTAACTCCAGAGTTAAAATTCCTTTGTAGGGGGAGTGTGACAGATTATATATTTTATACTATATATAAATAGTTTTAAAAAGAGGTAGATTGTGGAGGTTTAGAGAGTAAGTCACTTCACAAAAGAGATCTCATTTAAAATACAAGAGTTTTGCTCAAAAGCTGGATATTCAGGCAAAGACAATGAGACAGCATTGCTAAATAATTTCAAAAGCAGGTGCAGGTGGAAGAGACTGGGCTCAAGAGCCTGATAAGATCTTTCAAAGAGCCTTGGGGTCATGTGGTTTTGCAAGTAGAGAGGGAGGGAGAACTCAGTTCTGTAGTAGCTTTTGGAAGCTGGCAGCTTGTTGAAGACTCCATTTTGAAGACAGGTTGTGCTCCTTGCAAGAGGAAATAGTTGGCCAGATTGTTTCACCTTAAATAAGGGAAACAAGAGGAACTTGATGGTGACCTGGAAGAAGAAATTATCACTTGGAAAACCCTGATAGGGCATTTCTTCAGCAAGACACTGAAGTGACTGATGAAAGTAAATCAGTTTGTGAGTGTCCAACGAGCAAAGAATCTATCTCTGAAACCAACAAGAACCTTCCTGAGCAGGAACAATTTAACTTTAAGCACCAGAGTCTGGTGAAAATTCATAAATGTTAAATTCAGTGCACAGTATAAGAATTGCCTGATACCAGTGAACTTGGAGAAGTGAGAAGTGAGATTGGACTGTGAATCAAAGAACTTCCCTGAACATATACACATTAGATACACGTGCTAAGAATTAGAAGGAGATTAAGTTAATAGTAATAAGTTAAAGTTCGATCATTTTTTTATATTTGAAAAAAATTAAAAACAACTTTTGTTTAAGTAACCATTTGTCTTGGTGAATTTCTATTACTGCTGGGGTTTTGGGTCCTCTGGACTTGTAATATTATTTGCTAAAAGTTTAGCTATAATCTTTTAATCAACATTTAATGACAAAATTCCTCTAAGATTTCGTTTTTACAAATTTCCATCTTTCTTAGGTTTAACCGTTATAATTACGTTTGAAAAGGACTCCAGTAAAGAATGGGTTTCCACAACTTGTTTCAATACTTCCATTAATAGAGATATTAACAAATCTTTAAATTTCTTATAAAATTCTGATGGAAAACCATCCTCCCCTGCTTTGTATATAATTAAGAGCATTAATAATTTCTTTAACTGTGAAGAGGGAATCTAAATCTTTCCGATCTTGGTATTTTAAAGAAGGAAGATGAACTTGAAATTTAAAAAAACTATTAATCTTAACCTCATCATTATTAGACTGAGATGTATATAAATTGGAATAAAAGTCTTTAAAGGAATCATTTATATCTTAGGGTTATAAGTAATTTTTAAATTTCTTTTAATAGCATTAATAGTTTTTGAAGTCTGTTCCGTCTTCAATTGCTAGGCCAGAACCTTATGCGCTCTTTTCCCCAATTCATAATACTTCTGTCTAGATCTCTCAACTAATTTCTCCGTTCTGTAAGTTTGTATCGAATTGTAATACATTTTCTTATTTATTAAATCTCTTTTTTCCTTTCAGATGAATCTTTCTGCAAATTTTTCTCTAAAACCTCTATTTCTTTTTCCAATTTATCTACTTCTTTAAGATAATCTGTGGCAGCTCCCTCAGGGGGCCTCACAAAATGAAGGACGAACATGACAATCCAGCAGGATGCACGAGGCCTGCAGCGCTGTCTTCCAATTGGCCACAACTAGGAGCCTAACTGGCCTATCAAGGAAAGTGGATCGTAAATGCACCAATCAGCGCTGAGGGGGGTTTTGACCACTGTAACGAGCCCAAAGGACGCCAAAACCCAGCAGCAATAGATATTCAGCAGACAAATGGTTACTTAAACAAAAGTTGCTTTTAATTATCTTTAAACATGAAAAATAGAATCACACTTTAACTTATCACTATTAACTTCCCTAACTTAACCCCCTTCTAATTCTAAACACACGGATATGTAGTGTGTGTGTAAGTTCAGAAAAGTTCTTTGGTTCACAGTCCAATCTCGCTTCCCATTCCTCCAAGTTCATTGGTTGCAGACAATTCTTATACTGTGCACAGAATTTAACATGTATAAAGTCCACCAGGCTTTGGGGCTCAAAAGGTAAATGGCTACCACTTGAGATTTGTTATTTTTAACTCCACTCCCGTGTCTTGCTGATGAAACTTTACCTCTCAGGGTTCTCCAGATGATAACCTCTTTCTTTCAGGTCACCACAGAGTTCCTTTTTGTTTCTCTTATTCCAAGTAAAACATTAGACAGCCAGTCTTCTCCACTTGCATGAACCACAAGGGCTTCAACCAGGCTGTCTTCCACAAGCTTGCCAGCTTGTCCTGTTCTAGAACCAGCAAATTCTTGCTGGTTGTAACACTATGAAGTGCTCTGTGTGTGTGTGTGTGTGTGTGTGTGTGTGTGTGTGTGTGTGTGTCTGTGTGTGTGTCTCTCTCTCTCTCACACTTACACACTGAGACTGAGAGAAAGCCTGTTTTACTCTCTCTGCTTGCAAAACCACATGACCCTCTTACAACAGCAAAACTCTCCTGCAGACAATAGTGACTCCAGCCTGCTCTTTCATCTGTTGTCTTGATAAACAATAATCCATTAGTCACATTTCTAGAGCACTCTTCAAAGCTCTTGCAAAAAAGGTGTGAGAAGCCACTCTGTCTCCAGTATTTCAAATAAGATCTGTTTTAAAGTGTTTGCATGTGACCTACTCCAACAAGCCTTTCCCAATTTACCTCCCAAAAACATTTCTATATACTCTGTCACACCACGCCCCTTAGTTTGAGAATAAAAGCAGTGCTGTGAGCCCAATAAAGCTCAGTGTTAACTACACTCAACTGGGGTTCATGTCATTCTTTCTAGGAACAGTGTGTTCTTTCTGAGCTAACTTGCATACAGCTATAACCTCTCCTGCGCTAAAGGCTCCGCAGAGCCATAGCTTGTAGCAGCTAGCTACAGTGGTGACCCCAATGGTCCAGACGGCACTCTGACCCAGCGATGGAGGCAGACTCTTCAATCAACAAGCTGTCATTGAAGCTGCTGAGGAAATTGAAGTGCAATTCACCTCTAACACGTGGTGGGCACCATCGACCAAGCTCCAGCTACCAAGATTACAGATTTCTTGAAAAAGCCACCACAGCATGGTAAGTATGACATCATCCAAGAGTTTTTAACCCACACCTTCGGGCTGCCTGAGAGCAAGCGTGTAGCCCATCTGCTGCATATGGACGGGTGGGGGGGGGCGGGCAGGGTCCCATCTGACCTAATGGGCAACATGCTTGCCCTCCATGATGGTCACGCCCCCTGTTTGCTTTTCAGGAAACTGTTCTTGGAAAGACTGCCACAAAATGTCCAGATGATGGTCCAGGTAGACGACTTCAGCGACTCACAAAAGTTAGTGGAAAAAGCAGACTCCCTGCTGGCTGAGAGGGAAACAACCTTGGCACTCCACGAGACGTCCACGGCCATCACGCATGATGCTGCCCCAGCACTGCAGCATGTTGGCAGACAACGGCTGCAAAGATCCAACCGCCAACAACTGAACAACCAGCCACAAGGACAAAGGACACCCCCGGTGAGCGATACTGTCATTATCAACAGAGGTGAGATGCAGAGGCCTGTTAATGTCTCTCCCCCTGCACATTTCCGGAAAATGCCAAAAGCCGGTGGGGGTGGGGGCGGGGAAGTTGTGCGGCAGCGCACATATTTGTAGTGGCAAACCATTCGACTTATTAGGTGCGGTTAGCAGAGCAGCCATGGCAAAGATGGCGTCGCAGGCCCTTCTCTTCTAGTACAGACTGGAAGTAAACGTATGCACATATGTGCATATGTCAGCATGATGTGAGTTCCAGGACATAAGCAGGGGATTTCCAGAGGGCCTTCAAGGCTGCAGCGTGAAACTCGAAGTAAACTAGATCTGCTTAATGAGTTCACAGCCTGCTGTTTCAGTTCATCTCGCTGCCCTCACGCACACACAGTATTTTTTGTCAGTTGCCTGAGGCTGCCGGTTACTTAAATTCTGGATAACAGGTTTTGAATACAAATTCATCAACAGTTGTAAACTTCATTTTGTTCCATAGGATCTTACCTGGGTAATGTAGATCCCCAGTAACTTTGCGCTCGGAATCTTCATGTTCTGGAGGTAGCAGGCAGGGTGAGTCTGCAGGCACTGGACAATAGCATTCATCAGTTCCCCCAACAACAGTGGAATCTGAGAATTCAGGTATGCCGTACCACAGGCGAACTGGAAAGGGAGGAGAAACGGGTGCATTAGCAAAGAAATCGGAGAATGGCTGGACTTAGTGAGCAACCAGAGGATCAAAATCCTGCAGCACAAAAGGAAGTCATTTGGTCCAAGGTTTCTGTGCTGGAGAACTCTCCAGCAAGGCCCGATCATGATATTTCTCCAAAGCCTTGCAATGATTTTCTCTTCACACATTTCTCCAACTACCTTTAGAAGTATTTGCTTCACCATCAGATCAAACATCATATCCTAAGTCATAGAAACTTGCTCTAACTTCCTACATCTGCCTTTTGTTAATTCTCTTAAATCTGCATTTCTTGTTCTCAGATGCTCTTGGCTGTGGAAGTGGTTTTGAATAACTGAGAAAACCCATCACATTTCTCAACACTTCCATGAAATCTCACCCTTCTCTGCTCAAACAACAACCACAGATTTTCTAGTTTTTCCACATCCCTATATTGCCTGCGAATGGGGTGATCATCCATTCAAACTGATGGTGCTGCTTCTGGTGAGGACCTAGGAACCAGAGAGGAATCCTCCAATCCTCCTACTGCCCAGCTGTTATGCCAGACCTGCCCAGGTCAAATCACCTGCCCAAGAATTATAAATAGAGAGGAAGGACTTAGGAGAGCTGGAAGGGAACGAGAGAAAGTCTTGGCAAGTAGGATCAAGGAAAGACCTTTGGCATTCTACATGTATATGAACAGGAAGATGTCCAGAATGAAGGTAGGACTGCTCAGGGATAAAGTGGGGAAGGTAGATGAGGTTATCAATGGATCCTTTCCTTCAGTGTTCATTAGGGAGCAGGACCTTCATAAATGAGGTCAGCAAAGAACAAGCAAATTTGATGGAGCATTTCAAGGTTAAGCAAAAGCTGGCGTTGAGCTTCTGAAACATATTTGGACAGACAAATCCTGGGATTTCACTGGATATACGCTGGGTTGTGAAGGGAAGAGACTTTTGGGGTGTTGTCAATGGTCTTTGCGTCCTCCCTGGCCACATAAGGGGGACCAGAGGGTTGGAAGATGGCAAATGTAGTTTCCTTGTTCAAGAAAGATAATACTGAATACAGAATCTCGGGAATGATAGTCCAGTAGTCCAGTGAGTCTTATATCCATGCTGGGAAAAGAATTAGAGAAGCTTCTTATGGACAGGGCTTGTGATCATTTGGAGAAGCATGATTGGAGGTAGTCAGCGTGGCTTTGTGAGGGGCAGGTCATGCCTCACAAGTCTAATTGAATTTTACAAGGAGGTGACAAAAATAATTGATGATGGTAGGGTGGAGTACTGTTACAAGCCTAAAGGACCCCAAAACACAGCAGCAATAGATATTCACCAAGACAATAGTTTTTAAAACAAAAGTTATTTTTAATCAACTTTAAAAATGACAATAGAATCAAACTTTAACTTATTTCTATACTTAACTAACCCAAATTAACCCCCTTCTAATTCTAAGCACACATGTATGTAATGTCTGTGTAAATTTAAGAAAAGTTCTTTGGTTCACAGTTCAATCTCACTTCTCCTTCTTCCAAGTTCTCTGGATGCAGGCAATTGTTATACTGTGCACAGAATTTAACATGTATAAAGTTCACCAGGCTTTGGTGCTCAAAAAGTAAATGTTTACCACTCAGGAAGGTTCTTGTAGGGTTTGCAGAGAGAGATTTGTTGTTCCAGGATTTCCACAACTGAGGTACCACCATTAGTCACCTCAATGTCTCGCTGATGGAACTTGCCCCATCAAGGTTTTCCAGATGGTAACCTCTTTCTTCAGGTTATCACAGAGTTCCTTTCTGTTCCACGTATTCCAAGAGAAAC
Source organism: Narcine bancroftii (assembly GCF_036971445.1). Classification (NCBI taxonomy): domain Eukaryota; kingdom Metazoa; phylum Chordata; class Chondrichthyes; order Torpediniformes; family Narcinidae; genus Narcine; species Narcine bancroftii. The sequence goes on from NC_091470.1 coordinate 372,664,454, forward strand.
ATCAGACAGATAGCACTTCCAGCCATCCGCCGCTCTGGAGCTTTTCATCAGTTTCAACCATCTTCCTGGCTTGTTCTGTTCAGCTGCTTTCAGTGTCACCCACACGAGCTGAGAGAGTTTGTTAACTTTTCTTCTATCTCTCTCTCTCCACCTGAGACTGCCAGAAAGCCCATGTGACTCTCACTTGCAAAAACCCCCACCTTCTTCAACAAACCACAGGAATTCTCCTCTCTTGGTCAAGCTGTTGTCTTAGATAAACAAAACCCAGGTGTGACCTTTCTGTGAACACACTGGAGGTACTTGCAGCCAGTTTGTCTCCTCCAAAACAATGGTCATTCATTTCATGATGTCATTTCAATTTGCATCTACTTGTGAAATGTGCATAAAAGTCTCCAATGTTACTGAATATGAATTCTTCAGTCTTTCAAATAAGATTTGTTTTAAAATGTGTGTATGTATGTAACCCACTCACCTTACCAAATCCTCCCAATATTTATCCATTACAGAACATGGATTTTAGTTTGATAAGGTACCCAGTGGTAGGCTGATCCAAAAAATGAGGAGACATAGGATCCATACAAACTTGCCTGTATGGATTCAGAATTGGTTTGCAAACAGAAGGCAGGAGACAGTAGTAGATGAAGTGTATTCTGCCTGGAGGCATTCCACAGGGTACTGATTTTGCCCATTGCTCTTTGTGATTTTTACAAATGACTTGGATGAAAAAGTGGATGAGTGGGTTAGTAAATTTGCAAATGTTTCAATGGTTGAAGATGTTGTGGATGGTCTGGAGGGTTGCCAGAGGTTACAGAGAGACACTGATAGGACACAGAGCTGGCTGAGAAGTGGCAGATGGAATTTAATCCAGTAAAATGTACACTTTGGAAGATCGGACTTGAAGGCAGAGTATATGGTGAATGGCAGGATTTGGTAATATGGAGGAACAGAGGGATCTTGGGGTCTAAGTCCATAAGGTTGCTGTGCAAGTTGTTAGGGTAGTTGAGAAAGCGTATGTGTCCTGGCCTTCAGTAGTTAGGGGATTGAGTTCAAGAGCTGCGAGGGAATACTTCAGCACTATAAACATCTGGTGAGACCACACTCGGAGCATTGTGTTCAGTTCCAATCACCTCATTTGCAGGAAGGATGTGAAAGAGTGCAGAGGAGATTTACTAGGATGCTGTCTGAATTGGAGATCGTCTCATGGTTGAGGGAGCTAGGTCTTTTCTGTTTGGAGTGAGGGAGGATGAGAGGTGACAACGGAGGTGAATAAAATTATGAGGCATTGATGTCGTGGACAGCCAACCTCTTTTTCCTAAGGTGGCAATGGCCAATAAAGATGAGTGGAGGGAAGTTCAGGGGAGATGTCAAACATAGTTCTTTCTTACAGAGAGATGGGACCCTAATGGAAGTTTATGGGCAAAACATTGACTATCTACTGTCTTCCATGGATGCTGCCTGACCTGCTAATTTTTGTTATTTTGTGTGTTGCTCCACTTTTCAAACATTGAGAGATTCTTGTTTGCCTCAGATTGTGTTTTGCTTTAGATTCCAACACGTGTAGTCTCCTGCATGTCTCCACCTCCTTTACATCACTCTCTCTCTCATGACTAAACATTGAAACCCAATAATGTTCAGCTGTCATGAAGTCCAACAGCACAAGAACAGGCCCACAAATCCAGCTTGTCCATGCTGAACAACTTTCCCTCCTGCTTTTGTCCCATTTTTCCACATTAGGCCCAGACCCCTTTAATCCCCACCTATCCATGAAGTTAAATTCATGAACAGAGTTACTGGAAAAGGTTAAACAGGTTAGGACTTTATTCCCTGGAGTGTAGAAGAATGAGGGGAGAGTTGATAGAGGTATTTAAAATTATGAGGGGTACAGCTAGAGTATATGCAAGCAGGCTTTTTCCACTGAGGGTAGGTGAGATACAAACCAGAGGATATGGGTTAAGCGTGAAAGGGGAACAGTTTAGGGGGAACATTAGGGGGAATCTCTTCACACAAAGTGGAGTGGGTATGGAAGGAGCTGCCAGAAGTGGCGAATGCGAACTCAACTTTAATGAGATGGGAGTTTTTATGCATCAGTATTTACTCAGGAAACAGGCATAGTATATAAGGAAGGAAGGGAAACAAACAGTAGTGTCATGGAACATATAGAGATTAAAGAGGAGGAGGTGCTTGTTACCTTACAGTGAATAAAGGTAGATAAATCCCTCAGACCTTGAGGAAAACTAGTGTAGAAATTGCAGGGGCCCTGGCAAAAATATTTAAAATATCCTTTGTTATGTCGCAGACCAGCAGCAATAGAAATTCACCAAAACAGTGTTATTTTAAAAACAATATGTTCTGGTCTTCTTCAAATAAACAGACACTGGCATTTTCGTTCAATCATTCTATCTGATAAGAATTTTTTTAAGTTCTTGGAGGAACAAATTACTCTCTTTTTTGAAAAACATACTGTGGAAGAGACTTCCAATCTCATTGTATGGGACACTTTTAAGGCTTTTATTAGGGGACATATAATTCCTCACACTGTAACCGTTAGAAAAAAGGCAAATCAAGAGAAAACTAATTTAGCTAACCAACTGAAAAAATTTTATCAAAGGTATGCTGTGGCTGCTTTAGGTAAAAGGCATGTTGAAATTAAAATGAAATCTGACCTTCTTTTAACAAATCCAATTCAAAGCCAAAAGTCAATTTTATATCCATGGAGATAAAACAAGTAAACTATTGGCTAAAATTAAAATTAATAGCTTTAACAGCCAAACATCAAATCAAAGAAATTTGTAAAGCTAATGGTGATATGACAACTGATCAGTGAGAAATAAAAGATACTTTTAAAGAATTTTATTCTGAACTGTACAGTTTAAATTCTCCTAAGGATAATATTGTAATGAATAATTTTTTAGATAAGTTGAATATTCCTGAATTATCTGCTAACAATCAAAAGCAATTGGATCAACCTCCTTCCCATGAAGAAATTATCAAGCCTGTACATTCACTACAATCTGGGAAGTCACCAGGTCCTGATGGATTTCCTGGAGAATTTTATAAGGCTTTTTCTTCATTACTTGCACCTTATTTATGTTCTGTTCTTTCTGATTCTTTTAAACTTGGCCAAGTTGCCACAGTCTTTTTATGAGGCTTTTTCTCACTAATTCTTAAAAAGAATAAAACTCCAGCTGAATGCTCCTCATAGAGGCCAATTTCTTTACTCAATGTGGACATTAAAGTTCTATCTATAGTTTTGGCTCGTAGACTTGAAAATATTTTACCACTTATTGTATCTAATAATCAAACTGGATTTATTAAAAATCGGTACTCCCATTTCAATATATGCCATGCATTAAATATTATATACTCTCCTTTGAAGGGGGTTTCAGAATGTGTGATATCTCTGGATGTAGAGAAAGCTTTTTATCGGGTAGAATGGAATTATTTATTGAAGACGTTAGAAATATTTAATTTTAGATTAGCTTTATTCAATGGATTAAGTTACTATATTTATCTTCTTCTGCCTGTGTTGTTACTAACTTTCAGAATTCTAAACCATTTAGACTAGAGCATGGAACCAGACAACGATGTCCTTTAAATTCATTGCTTTTTTGACCTGGCTTTGTAACCCTTAGCTAACACTTTTTGAGAATCTAATGATATTATTGGCATTTTAAGGAAGAGCACTGCCCACAAAGTTTTGTTTTATACTGATAATTTATTGCTATTTATTTCTAATCTTCAGACTTCATTGCCTTCTGTGCTTTCTTTAATTTCTCATTTCAGTCAATTTTCAGGTTCTATATTAAATCTTCATAGGAGTGAAATTTTTCCTTTGAATAATTTGGCACCGATAAATACTAACCTTCATTTTAAAATTATAAAGAAATCAATTTACCTATTTTGGTGTAACAATTACTAAAAACTATAAAAACATCCAAAAAGAATGTTCTCAGCTTAATCAAACACAGGAGAGTGCGTTATCAAATTGGTCGCCCCTTTCTTTATTATTGGTTGGTCGAATTAACTCTATTAAAATTAATATATTACCTAAATTTTTATACTTTTTTCAGGGTTTGTCTGTTTTTATTCCTAAATCTTTTATTGATTCCCTTGACTTAATCTTATCTTTTTTATGGAAGAATAAACATCCTCGTCTAAATAAAGTCCATTCAGAAAAACTTAAAAAGAATGTAGGTTATGCTTTACCAAACTTTCGGTTTGATTATTGGGCGTCAATATACAAAATCGTACATTTTTGTTAACCATGAAGACTATCCAATATGGGTCTCTGGAATCTAATTCCGTTACAAAATTTTCTAATTTCTCTTCTTGGATCCACACTTCCTATATCTTTATTTAAATTAGCTATTAATCTGGTGGTTAAACATTCTTCAAGGATCTAAATACTATTTAGAAAACATTTTGGTCTAATGAAATTTTCTCTTTCTAGTCGTTTTTTTCTAATTATTTCTTTAAACCTTCCTTGATTGATGAAACTTTCCTAAGAGGACTGATGAGAATTTAAATGATGTAATTTTTAATTTACAACCTTTCTATAATGGTTCAATATCTAATATTTATGATATGTTGTTGGGAATTAGAGAGGCTCCTTCAGATAAAATTACAAAAGTCTGGGAACAGGACCTACAGCTTTTAATTCCTAAAGAAACTTGGAATATAATTTTCAAATAAGTTAATACCTCATCTTTATGTGCCCACCACTCTCTCCTGCATTTAAAGTAGTCCATCGGGCTCACATGTCCAAAGTCAGACTATCTCATATTTATGCGGATTATCTCCTTGTGATAAATGCAACATTAATTCATATAGAACAATATACTCCTCGATGTGATTACCTATATATTTCTTCCTTAGAAAAAGATACTAAACCCTCACTACCCCATAACCCTCTATTTTTATTTCATCCATGTGTCTAAGAGACTCTTAAATACCCCCAATGTTTCAGCCTCCATGACCATCCCTGGCAAAGCATTCCAGGTACCCACAACTTTCTGTGTAAAAAAAAAAAAAAAAAAAAAAAAAAAAAAAAAAAGTACCCCTGATGTCTCCTCTAAACTTCCCTCCCTTAACTTTGTACAGATGGCCTCTGGTGTTTACTGATCCTGCCCTGGGAAACAGGTGCTAGCTGTCCACCATATCTATGCTTCTCATAATCTTGTAGACCTCTATCAAGTATCCTCTTAATCTTCTACTCTCCAAAGTGAAAAGAACCAGCTCTGCTACCTTGCCTAATAAGACTTGTTTCCCAATCCAGGCAACATCCTGGTAAATCTCCTCTGCACCCTTTCCATAGCTTCCACATCCTTCCTATAATGAGATGACCAAACTGAATGCAACATACTAAGAGCAGTCTCAACAAAAATTTGTAGATTTGTTACATGCCCTCTTTACTCCTGAACTCAATCACCTATTAATGAATCCCAGCATCCCATAGGCCTTCTTATCCATACTATCAACTTGTGCAGCGACCCTAAGGGATGTATGGATTTGAACCCCAAAGTCCCTCTGTTCATCCACATTCTTAAGTAACCGACCATCAACCCTATATTCAGTCTTCATGTTTGTCCTTCCAAAATGCATCACCTCCCATTTATCTGGATTGATCTCCATCTGCCACTTTCTGCCCAACTCTGCATCCTGTCCATATCCACTTATAAACTTCGACAACCTTCAGCTCCATCCACAATTCCTCCAACCTTCGTATCATCCACAAACTTACTAGCCCATCCTTCTGCCTCTTCATCCAGGTCATTTATAAAAATCTCAAAGAGAAGGTGTTCCAGAACAAATCCCTGCAGCACTCCACTAGTCACCAACCTTCAGGCAAAATACTTTCCTTCCACTACTACTTTGCTTTCTTCCTACAGGCCAATTTTTTATCCATATAGCCAAGGTTCCACTGATCCCGGGTCTCATGACTTTCTGGATGAATCTCTCATGGGGGATCTTGTCAAATGCCTTATTAAAATCCATATAATCCACATTTACCGCTCTACCCTCAACAATTTATTTTGTTACCTCCTCAAAAATCTCAACTAAGCTCTTGAGGCATGACCTTCCCTTCACAAAGCCATGCTGACTATCTCTTTTGTACATGTCAGTGTCTTGATAAATATTGGAACCAAGTATTTCAAACTTTCTCTGCACATTTTAAAATTAATGTGGAGCACTTTGGATGAAATTATATGATTTAAGTGTAATGTATCTTTTTGACTTTTAACATATATCCTTTTGTACTCTAAAATTTCAATCCTAATAAAAATATTGAAAACAAAACAATATATTTATTAGTAATTACTAATAATATTTTACTTAAATCTACCCCAACTATGTGTGAATATACTTGTGTATGTATGCATGGAATACCCAAACCACTACAGCTTAGGCACAAGTCTGGAAAGTCATTGACAAAGTTCATTCTGAGAAATCCTGTGTTGAAACTCAGACTTTTAAACTGCTGCTCAGGAGTAACTATGAAGGAGGTGAGAGACTGAGTGGTCAGACTGCCAAAACCTCACAAACATGGGGAGAACTCCTTACAGACAGCGCGGGATTTAAACCCCGGTACCAATCACTGGAGCTGTAACAGCATTGTGCTATCTGCTACACTAACTGTTCTGTGATGAAGGGATCAGACCTGAAACGTCGACATTACTTTTTCTCCCACTGATGCTGCTCAGCTCACTGAATTCCTCCTGTAGATTGTCTTTTACCATTAAGTTTACAACTATTGCTATCACCTCATTACAGGAAGGATGTGGAAGCTCGGAGAGGGTGCAAAGGAGATTTACCAGGATGTTGCCTGGAATGGAAAATGACTTATGAGGCAAGGTGAACAGAGCAAAAGCTTTTCTCCATGGATTGGATAGAGGTGACTTAATAGAGCTCTACAAGATTATGGGGCATAGATAATGTAGACAGCAGCACTTTTTACCTAGGGCAGGAGTAGCAAACACCAGAGGACACACGTACAAAGTGAAGGGAGGGAAGATGTCAGGAGTACGTTGTTTTTTTTTATTGACACAGAGTTGAGGGTACCTGGGGAATGTCTTGCTGGAGATGGTGGAGGCTGGAACAATAGGGTATTTGAGTGACTCTTAGACGCAGCAGACGTGGACATACCCCTCCATAAATTTTCGTCCGCGAAGCCAAGCCAAAGAAAGAGACAGGCATACAGATGAAAGCAAAATAGATTTTGAGGTAGGAAGAGTTTAATTTTTTTTTTCGTAGGTACAACTTCATTGGCCAAAGGGCCTGTATTGTTCGATGCAGAGGGATATAGATAGGTTAAGTGACTGGACAAGGGTCTGGCAGATGAAGTACAATGTTGGCAAATGTGAGATTCTCCACTCTGGAAAGAAATATGGAAGATACGAATATTATTTAAATAGCAAGAGATTGCAGCATGCTGCCGTACAGGACTTAGAAGGCCTTGTGCATGAATTGCAAAGTGTTTGTTTGCAGATGCAGCATGCTATCAAGAAGGCAAATGGAATGTTGGCTTTCATTGCTAGAAGGAATGAATTTAGGAGCAGGGAGGTTATGCTGTAACTGGTCAAGGTAATGGTGATGCAGCATCTGGAGTACTGTGTACATTTCTGGTCTCCTCACTTGAGAAAGGATGTACTGGCTTTGCAAAGGAAGTTCACCTGGTGGATTCCAGGGATGAAGGGATTGGTCTATGAGGAGAGATCAAGTCATCTACAACTGGACTGTAAGTAAGTTATTTCCATTGGTGGGGAAGACCAGAATTATGGGACATAGCCTGAAGATTCAGGGTAGTAGATTTAGGATGGAAATTAGGCTTTTCCCAGAGGGCAGTGAATCTGCAGATTTTGCTGACCATTGAAGCAGTGGTGGTGACCTCAGTAATATATTTAAAACAAGATTGGATAGATTTTTACATAGTAGGGGAATTAAAGGATATGGACAAGAGGCAAGTAGGTGGAGATGAGCCGATCATGAGATCATCCATGATCACATTGAATGGTGGAGCAGGCTCGACTCCTACTCCCATTTCTTAGGCTCTTATGTAAGTGACACGCAATAGCAACAAGGAAACCAATATCATGGAGGAAATGGGCTGGAAAATGTTTAGGTCACATTTAATCAGCAGATTGTCCAGTACTTACAATAATGGCCCAGATCAGAGAAGAGAGTTCTGGGCGAAGGAACCTCCAAAATTCTCTCCAGTTGAACTCCGGACTCTGCAGCACAGGGTCTTTTACATGGAAGACATGATCTTCTTCGCAGTGAGCTGTCGTGCCATTCAGTCTCAGTCCAAGAATTATTAGCCCAGGTGTGCCCACCAGCAAAGAGGCCTTCAGCGGGCCCCGCAGGCAGCTGTTTGCGGGCAGCTGGGCAGCATTCTGCATTCGGTTCAACACCCTCAGAAAAAAGCTGCGCTCTGAGCTCTTCTCACATCGAGGAAAGCTCCAATGCAACCTACAGGAAAATTGAAATGACAAAACTCGTTTAAAGCAAAGCAATATAGATTCAGGAAAATAAAAATGATATTGCAGCTGCTGGTGATCGGAAAGAACAGAGTGGAAATACTTAGCAGGTTGGAAGGTATCCGTGGAAAGAGGAACAGTTACCATCATCAGGATTAGCAAAGTCCTGCTTCGCTCTACTTTCTCTCCAACTCCTGATACATAGGTTAGCCCCCTTTCCAATTACAGTAATAAGGTAATTAAAAAGTTTCATGTGATGCTTTTCTTTTTCAGCAAAGGTACAATTATAAAGGCAGTAGAGTTACAGCATCTAACACTTTTCTAAATTTGATTGACTACTGTGTCGTCCCTGTTCACCTTACAGGGAAAATGTGATTACATTGGAGTGAGAAGAGATTTCATAAGCTAGTGCCAGGACTGGCAAATTCTAACCAAGGAAAGAGTGGATCAGAATTAGAATTTATTGTCATATTTCAGAAAAATCATTGTATTTCAGCATTATAGATGTAAATATTGCTACAAAATTACCAGTACATTTAAAAATAAATGTATTAGTGCAAAAAGAGGAGAAAGTGAGGTAGTGTCTGTGGTTCATTGTTCATTCAGAAATCTGACAGGAGAGGGGAAAGCAGCTGTTTTTGTTCCTGTGCTGAATCCACAGACATTCTGTGTCTCTGAGGGGGGTCTCTCTTTTGCTTCTCTTTCTTCAACTGTAAGAGATGCTTCAGGCAAATTCTGCTTATGGTGAATCTGTCTGCCATTAAACAAATTCTGTGTTACATTTCACTGTCTTTATTACAGCAAAGGAATCTCAAATCTTGAAATGAAGTTCTTTCTACGAAGCTGCCCTGTCAATTTAGCTTGTCACCTGATTGACTTCAGGTGACTGTTGTCACGACGTTGATCCATCTCATGCAAAAGAGATGCTGCAGAAACTCAGTAGGTACAACAGTGTACTTTATCTTTCTCTTTGGCTTGGCTTCGCGGACGAAGATTTATGGAGGGGGTAAAAGTCCACGTCAGCTACAGGCTCGTTTGTGGCAAAGATAAAGATACATAACCAATACTTCAGGCTTGAGCCTTTGGTTTCCTGGTTCTTGAACCTCCAAAAAAATAAATCAAGGTTTAAGCAAAATGTAGACAGGCTCCTGAACAAAATGGTGGTGGGAGAGGCAGGGGAGAAGCACAATTCCAAAGACAGCAGGTAATAAGGGAGGGCACATCAGCACACCGGGCTGGAGGAGGAATGCCTCTGTGAATGGAGAGGGAAGGGGTGGAGAGCTGGAGGGAAAAAAGATTAGAAAAAGGGGAAGGGAGGGAGACCAGAAAGTGGAGTAGTCGATGTTAATGCCATTTGGTTGGAGCGTCCAGATGGAAAATCAAGTGTAGTTCCTCCAATTTACAGATGGTCTCGGTGGGATAGTACGCGAGTACAGGAGGGGGGCTCAGCATTGAAGGTGGTCCCTGAAGCGGCCAGCGTCCCCGTTGAGAATTGGCTCCCTTTGGCCCACGTGAAGCTGGTGGTTCCTTTCCCCTGGGTCGAAAGGACAGGAGATTGGAGCCGCCGCTCTGATCCCCCCAACTCCAGCAGGAGGCCGGGCGCGCCCACCGGCTTCACCGACCTGCCGCGGGGAGTTCGGGGCCACAGAGACGCAAAGCGCCACGGAAGGAAGTGCCGGGCCCTGCGACCGCTCTTCGAACACAAATGGAACATCGCCGACTGGAGCCTCGCTCAATCGCGTTACCCCAGCAACGCGGGCGGCGCCATCTTTAACCTCACCCAGAATGCACAGCGCGCGCCTGCCTTCTGGTTTCTAATTTTAAAACAGCGGTGGTTCATTTTGAATTATTTTTCACAAAGTGACGCCTCTGGGATGAAATTCTGACGGCGTGCTTTGTTTTAATTTATGTCTGTGATCATGACGTCACCCACGGGGGTCAGAGGTCGATCCGTGTGACGTCACCGGCGAGGGCTGTCGTTTGTCTGGGGTGTTGTGAGAGAAAGCACAGGGAAGCCTCAAGGAGAAAGAAAGGGGTTAAAGGCAGGAGAACGGTACAAATGGAGAGCGGGGGGGGGGGGGAGAGGTAGAAGGAGATAGAAAGTAAAGGGGAATTATCAGAGGACAAGAGAGAGGGACAGGGTGCAATGTGAAAAGAGAGGGGAGTATCAGTGAGTGGGGAGAGAAGGACTCAGGAGCAAAAAAAAAGATTGAAATGAGACAGAGATCTCCAAAGAAGACAATCAATAGAGAAGAACAGAGTGTGGAGGGAGAATACATAGGGGGCCACAGGCTGGACATTGGGAGAGAACCTCAGTCTCAGCAAGATTACATTGCAAGCAGAGAAATAGACTGAGAAAATCTGCGGGGAGAGTAATCTATTTTTTAATGAAGGGTGAAGGAGGCCTGGAGACGAAAGCATAGCAGGAGAGGTAAAGGAGTTGGATGGAGAGGGCGGAATCAGCAAGAAATGTGATAAGCAAATAAGGGGGCTAGGCAGAAATTTTGACTGTGGAAGCATCTGGAAAACAATCCAAAGAGGGAAAAGGAAGACAGAGGGAGAAACACGGGAGCAAGCAGTAGAGGAAGGGCTCTAACAAAGAAACAACTAACTCAGAGGAAGCACTGGGCAAATAAGAAAACCAGGGAGCAGCAATCAGCTTCGTGCTGACACAATAGGGAAGTAGAGCTGAGTGGAGAGATAAAAAGAGCAGATCAGGGATTCACTGGGAAAACAAACAAGAGCACAGATTGTGGCGAGTGGACTAAAACACAAGAGGTGGAGGTTGAACACCAGCAGATGTAAACAGGCTGCAGGAGGAATATAAATAGAGTGCCAGACCACAGTCAACAGAACTGCAAGACAAGTGTGCACGTCGGCAATATCAGCAAGTCCACTGACACAGCAAGACTCATCGGGAACTGTTGGAGTATTCCAATTCCAAGAGCAATAATTACTTTACGTTTTCTGCTGTTAAAGGAGAGAGGCTTGCAGACTAGCGTGAACCACAAAGAGGGGATTGAGAACAAAGCAAAGGCAGAAACTGGAGAGAAAGAGTACTGTTAACTCACAGCTTTAAACTGCCAGATATACCTCTGGCCTAAAGCATGAAGAAAGAAGCTGAAGTACGTCTGTAGTTTGTCTTTAGATCAGTGACGGAGACACAGAATATAAGTTGGAGGTGGATGACAGATGTTTTCATTTGATAACCTACTACTAATTGAAACAAGCTATGACTGGGGCCTTCACAGACTGCTGTTACTCATGGTCATTTTACAGAGTGAAGGCTGATTATTAGACTGGCTACATGATCTGCAACTGAAGGGAACTGTTACCGGAGGAGACCTTGCATTCCGTAGTATGATTCCGGGTAAGAAAGCTGTGTGTGTTGTGTTTGTTGTGGATTTGTGAGGCACCCGAAGGAAGCGAAGCATGTTATGAGAGGAGAAACAGCTGGTGCAGTGTGTCATGGGGCTGTAATGCAATCCAGCATTTCTACAAGGACATTTGGATGACAAAATAAGCGATCTTTGCTGGACGGCACACCTTCCTTGGGGGTATGTTTTCTGGGACTACCTGGAGGTCTTGCCCTTGCTCAGAACATGATGCATTTGTCAATCAATGAGTTGGCACAACTGGAGCTTACTGTCAGCTGATTTTATCTTGGGTAGGTTTCAATGTCCCTCTCCTCTGGCCCAGAGAGCAGTCAAGGTTCCTGCTCCTGATTGTTACCCAGGGAGCCACACTGGAAGACGCTTGTGTATAATGCCAATTACTGTTGCATAGCTGTTCATAATGGAACATGGCCATTTGTACTCAAGCCCAAAACATTGGTTATGTATTTTTACCTTAACTATATAAAGGACACTGTTTGACCTGCTGAATTTCTCCAGCCTTGTGTTTTAACTTCATCCACGGTGTCTACAGATTTTCGTGTTTTACTTCCATCTGTATCTGCCTTTGGGGTCAGCCTATGCTAGCTGAATCCACACTTTCACACTCTAGCCTTGCATTGCAGGTTATTTCTGCCACTAAGTTTCATCTCCGAGTCAGTTGAGTGGGAATTAACATCCCTGATATCTTGAGTGAACCACAAAAGTCTGCAGATGCTGTGATTGTAGTAAAAGCACAGAAATGCTGGAGGAACTCAGCCGGTCTCGCAGCGTCCAATGGTGATAAAAATACATCACCGACGTATGATCTTGTACCTTGAAGAAGGGCTCAGGCCCAAAAATGTCAGTTATATATACTTATCTCCATTGGATGCTGTGATCACCGACGTATGATCTTATATCTTGAAGAAGGGCTCAGGCCCAAAATGTCAGTTATATATATTTATCTCCATTGGATGCTGTGAGACCTGCTGAGTTCCTCCAGCATTTCTGTGTATCCCTAATTTCTCACCTGTTTCCACTTTCAGCCTTGAGGCATCTATTTTAAAGAAAGACATGGAGAGGGGGATTGGATCCCAAAATGACTGCCTGAATGACATTCCATCAGCTAATAGCCCTGGTCAGTTGATTTCCTTGCTCCATGGAAGATGCTGGGCGTATGAAATAACAGAAAATGCTGGAAATACTCAGCAGGTCAGGCAGTACCTGAGGGAGGTGAAACAGTTAATTTTTGGGGCTGGAGCCATTCATAAATAAGTTGTTGCTGTGTGCCATGAATCCTGCAGATTTATTTGCTGGGGCAACTCTTCAGACCACCTAACCCGGCATTGGAATCAGGAATGATGAGAGTTGTTGATCGAGTAGACATTTGATCAGAATCAGAAATTTTCTTGAATATTTTATTTTGATTTTTTTTTACAGATTCACAAAGTAATTTCAACAATCAATGCAATCCTTTTCAAAATTCATGGAATGTTTTCTTTTGTTTCCTTCCCCCCCCCCCCCCCCTCTTGTCCCCAAACACATAACCAGACCAATTAAACAAATACAAGTCAGGTTTAGAGCTGAGGGGCAAAGGAGGGACTTGGGTAAATCAGAATCAGAATTCATTGTCATGAACAAGTGATGAAATTCGATGTTTTATAGCAGCGTCAAAGGGCGAATATACAGATTATAACCATCTTACAATGTTACTAAAAATAAATAAATAATAGTGCATGAAAAGTCAGGTGGTGTCTTAGGAATCTGATGGCAGCAGAGAAGAAGCTGTCCTTGTGCTGATGAGTGCTTGTCTTTTTTCTGATGGTAGCAGTGTGACAAGGGCATGGCCTGGGTGTTGGGGGGCATCTCTGAGGATAGAGGTTACTTTTTGTTTTAGACGCCACCTCATGTAGATATCCTTGCTGGGGTGAAATCTTGTGTCTGCCATGATTCAGGCCGAGTTCAGGGATTCACTGGAAAACAAACAAGAGCACAGATTGTGGTGAGTGGACTAAAACATAAGAGGTGTAGGTTAAACACCAGGCAGATGTAAACTGGCTGAAGGAGGAATATAAATAGAGAGCCAGACCACAGTCAACAGAACAGCAAGACAAGTGCGCACATCAGCGATATGAGCAAGTGCATTGACACAGCAAGACTCATCGGGAACTGCTGGAATATTCTTGTCCTGAGAGTTGGGGCCTCCATACCAGGCAGTGATGCAACCAGCCAGAATGCTCTCCACGGTCCACCTGTAGAAGTTTATGTGAGTCTTCAGTGACATACCGAATCTCCTCAAACACCTCACAAAGTATAGCTGCTGACGAGCCTTCTTTGTGACTGCATCAACGCGGAGGCTCCAGGACAGATCCTCGGAGATATTGACACCCAGGAATTTGAAGTTCTTGACCCTCTTCACTAGTGAGCCCTCGATGATGTTCCCCCAACTTCCTCCTGAAATCCACAATCATCTCTTTGGTTTTGTGCCATTCAACAAGCTGATCGATCTCCCTCCCGCATCTCCCTCCCGCATCTCCCTCCCGCATCTCCCTCCCGCATCTCCCTCCCGCATCTCCCTCCCGCATCTCCCTCCCGCATCTCCCTCCCGCATCTCCCTCCCGCATCTCCCGCCCGCATCTCCCGCCCGCATCTCCCGCCCGCATCTCCCGCCCGCATCTCCCGCCCGCATCTCCCGCCCGCATCTCCCGCCCGCATCTCCCGCCCGCATCTCCCGCCCGCATCTCCCGCCCGCATCTCCCGCCCGCATCTCCCGCCCGCATCTCCCGCCCGCATCTCCCGCCCGCATCTCCCGCCCGTACGCTTCCTTGTTGATGTTTGTGATTTTCCTGACAAATGGGAATACATCAATGAATACAATCCTTTTCAGATGGCTCTCTCCCTGAACAACACAACAGGGGTCTCTCCTTCTCCTCCTCCTCTCCAGAATTCGAAGATGAAACAAAACAACAGAGAAACAGACTCTTCGGTCCACATGTCTGTGCTGAGCACGAAGTCCAAATCAAACGGAAACTGCTGCATGTTCTTCTAGTTCCTACACATTCTTCTTTCTTTGGCTTGGCTTCGCAGACGAAGATTTATGGAGGGGGTAAAAGTCCACGTCAGCTGCAGGCTCGTTTGTGGCTGACAAGTCCGATGCGGGACAGGCAGACACGGTTGCAGCGGTTGCAAGGGAAAATTGGTTGGTTGGGGTTGGGTGTTGGGTTTTTCCTCCTTTGCCTTTTGTCAGTGAGGTGGGCTCTGCAGTCTTCTTCAAAGGAGGTTGCTGCCCGCCGAACTGTGAGGCGCCAAGATTCACCTGTCAAACTTAAATGCTATTATTCAATTGGATTCCACCACTATTTCAGGCAGCCCATTTCAGGCCCCTACCACTCTCTGTATATATAAAAAAAATTGGCCTTTAAACTCCTTCTCCTTGATATCCTCTCGTTCAAAGCCTCTCCTAAATTTATAAACTTAAATTAAGTCACCCCTCAACTTGTACTCTGCAGAAGAAAACAATCTTGACCTCTCCTTGTAGCTCATACACTCTCATTCAGATAATATCCTGGTAAATTTCTTCTGTCCCTTTCCAAAACCTCATCAGTTCCCCTTGGTGTTCATACCCATGTAATTCATTCCCAGTTCCATTATCATTTAAATTCCCTTTCTTTCAGCTGCCACACTCACCTTGTTGCCTCTTCTGACATACTCTCAGTAATTCTCCATTGAATAAATTTTATAGCTGTCTTAAATTACATCCCTTGTTCCAGACCCTTGGAGGACCGGGTTACGAGCCCAGAGGACCCCAAAACCCAGCAGCAATAGATAATCACCAAGACAATGGTTACTTAAACAAAAGTTGCTTTTAATTATCTTGCTGACTAAACCTAGCCCCTCAGGGTTCTCCAGATGATGACTTTCTTTCTTTCAGGTCACCAGAGTGCCTTTTTGTTTCTCTTTTTCCTAGCCAGTCCTCTCCTCTTGCATGAACCACAAGGGCTTTGACCAGGCCGAACCAAAAACTCACAATCCTTCATCCAAATGGGGTTTTCCACAAGCTTGTCAGCTTGTCCTGTTCCAGTCCCAGCTGTTGTTGTTGACTGTAACACTGTAGAAGTGATTTGTGTGTGTGTGTGTCTGTCTGTCTCTCTCTCTCTGAAAGAAAGCCTGCTTGACTCTCTCTCTCCTTGCAAAACCACATGACCCTCTTAGAACAGCAAGTTCCCCTCCAGACAGAAGGCAGCTCTGACAAGCTCTTTCATCTGTTGCCTTTTTGTAAACAACAATCCATTGGTGAAGTCTCTTGGGCACTCTCCAAAGCTTTTGCAGAGGTTTTCGGAGCTGGTCTGTCTAGCTTGAGCAGAGCTCCTGCCATCCTATCCATGTCCAGCTTCTTGGCTGTTGGCCTGTACCTCTCCACCTGCCCTTTCTTCCCTCCTCCCCACCTTTTTATTCAGGTGTCTGCCTGCTTTTTGCTCATATCTAGGTGAAGTCTCAGGCCTGAAACGGTTATATGTCTTCGTCTCCATTAGATGCTGCAGACCTGTGTATTAAATCGAAAATTGTTTACTGTCTGAAATTTTACACAGATTCTCCTTGATATTCCCACTCTTCTTTATCCCTTCCTACCAACCCAGTATTCCTCTGGCTTTCTGCAAATATTCTATGGATGTTATGGATTTTCATTCCAATTCCCCTTATGAATACTCCAACAAATGAACAAAATATACCATCTCACACTTATCTTTATTCTGTCCACTGAATATTCTTCTTGTCCATTTGACCATCTTGATAGCACGATTAACGTAGTGGTTCGCACAAAACTGTTCCAGCGCCAGCTATTGGGACGGGGTTTGAATCCAACGCTATCTGTAAGGAGTTTGTATGTTCTCCCTGTGTCTGTGTGGGTTTTTCCTGGAGGTTCTGGTTTCCTCCCACCCTTCAACACATACCAGGGGTTGTAGGTCATCTGGGTGTAATTGAGCAGCATGGGCTCATGAGTCAAAATGGCCTGTTACCTTGCTCTGTGCCTAAATTTTAATTTTTTTAAATTTGCCTCTTCCTTGTCTAATAATTTGTTGGGTGTGAGCCAGGCTAATAATTTGAAGGGAATGTTCCCTTCCTCTTTCCTTTGTCGCATTTAGACATTCTAAAGTTATTCATAACTTTTGCCATTGCAACAAATACTGGAATACCATAATTCAGGTGTGTTCATCGACTGCAATGAATTGCAGTGACCTCCCCTTCTCTTTGGCCTATAGAGGCCTAAACACTGACTGAAGTATTAAACTGGCCATTTGCCTTGACTAGTCAATGCTTCTATCCGCTTCTACATATCATTTCAATGATTCATCTTAACCTTCCCCATGTTCTTGGGATGAATCGTCTCCTGTAATGTCAGTTCTCAATGCAGAGATTTGCTTTATCAGAATCAGAATTTGTTGTTGTGAACATGTCACAAAATGCATTGTTTTGCAGCAGCGTTGTTTTCTTTGGCTTGGCTTCGCGGACGAAGATTTATGGAGGGGGTAAAAAGTCCACGTCAGCTGCAGGCTCGTTTGTGGCTGACCAGTCCGATGTGGGACAGGCAGACACGATTGCAGCGGTTGCAAGGGAAAATTGGTTGGTTGGGGTTGGGTGTTGGGTTTTTCCTCCTTTGCCTTTTGTCAGTGAGGTAGGCTCTGCGGTCTTCTTCAAAGGAGGCTGCTGCCCGCCAAACTGTGAGGCGCCAAGATGCACGGTTTGAGGCGTTATCAGCCCACTGGCGGTGGTCAATGTGGCAGGCACCAAGAGATTTCTTTAGGCAGTCCTTGTACCTTTTCTTTGGTGCACCTCTGTCACGGTGGCCAGTGGAGAGCTCGCCATATAATACGATCTTGGGAAGGCGATGGTCCTCCATTCTGGAGACGTGACCCATCCAGCGCAGCTGGATCTTCAGCAGCGTGGACTCGATGCTGTCGACCTCTGCCATCTCGAGTACCTCGACGTTAGGGGTGTGAGCGCTCCAATGGATGTTGAGGATGGAGCGGAGACAACGCTGGTGGAAGCGTTCTAGGAGCCGTAGGTGGTGCCGGTAGAGGACCCATGATTCGGAGCCGAACAGGAGTGTGGGTATGACAACGGCTCTGTATACGCTTATCTTTGTGAGGTTTTTCAGTTGGTTGTTTTTCCAGACTCTTTTGTGTAGTCTTCCAAAGGCGCTATTTGCCTTGGCGAGTCTGTTGTCTATCTCATTGTCGATCCTTGCATCTGATGAAATGGTGCAGCCGAGATAGGTAAACTGGTTGACCGTTTTGAGTTTTGTGTGCCCGATGGAGATGTGGGGGGGCTGGTAGTCATGGTGGGGAGCTGGCTGATGGAGGACCTCAGTTTTCTTCAGGCTGACTTCCAGGCCAAACATTTTGGCAGTTTCCGCAAAGCAGGACGTCAAGCGCTGAAGAGCTGGCTCTGAATGGGCAACTAAAGCGGCATCATCTGCAAAGAGTAGTTCACGGACAAGTTTCTCTTGTGTCTTGGTGTGAGCTTGCAGGCGCCTCAGATTGAAGAGACTGCCATCCGTGCGGTACCGGATGTAAACAGCGTCTTCATTGTTGGGGTCTTTCATGGCTTGGTTCAGCATCATGCTGAAGAAGATTGAAAAGAGGGTTGGTGCGAGAACACAGCCTTGCTTCACGCCATTGTTAATGGAGAAGGGTTCAGAGAGCTCATTGCTGTATCTGACCCGACCTTGTTGGTTTTCGTGCAGTTGGATAATCATGTTGAGGAACTTTGGGGGACATCCGATGCGCTCTAGTATTTGCCAAAGCCCTTTCCTGCTCACGGTGTCGAAGTTGCAGCGTTGTAGTGCAAACATAGCAACCACCTTGCAAAATCAATTTTTTAAAGTGCAAGAAAAAGTCAAAAAGTTGTGTTTTATTGTTCAATTAGGAGAAGCAGTCCTTGTGCCGCTGTTCGATGGCCACTGTGATAGCAAACTTTATTGTCGTGAACATGTCACGAAATTCATTACACCCAAAAAGGTTCTTGGACAGTTTTCTTCCTGTGATTTTGCAAAATACTCCATTGGCTAAATCATTGTTTCTTCAAGCAGGCTTGCCATTATGTGGCAGAGAACATATTCACATCAACAAAATCTCATAATTGATATCAAGCCATCTTCCCTGTAATGCAGGGGACTGTGTTAAAGCAATGATTTAGGTAACCAATGGGCACTGCCCAGTGAATATCTTGTCACTGTAAAGAGGGAATTGAATGTCCGAGTCATCCAGCTGTACCGCACAGAGATGAGCCCAGCGGCCCATCATATCGAAGCTGACTTTTTTTGTCCATCCTGTCAAATGTGTCATATAAAACTCGGCCTGCAACATCACGGGCACCAGTCTTCACTCCATCAAGGACATCGTCTAGAGGTGGTGTCATAAGAAAGCAGCCTCTATCCTCAAGAACCCCACCACCCAGGCCATGCCCTCTTCACTCTGCAACCATCAGGGAAAAGGTACAGGAGCCTGATGATGAACACTTAGCGGCACAAGGACGGCTTCTTCCCCGGTGCCATCAGATTCCTGAATAATAAATGAAGCAAAGACACTGCCTTAATTTGACTTTTCGTTCACTACTTTTATTTATTTTTGTAAGGTGGTTTTTATAAATGTTTCCACTGTGATGCTGGGGTGAAACAACATATTTTGTGACTTGTTTATGACAATAAATTTTGATTCTTCTTGTATCTGACTCCAGCACCTCCGTTGACAGCACATTCTGGATATCAACCATTCTCTTTGTAGAAGGAAAAACTTCTCCCTCAAATTCTCTTTAAAATTCCAGTGATATTGAACATGCTGCACTCCCTCCTTGCAAACTGCTTGCTGGTGAAAGGGGACTGAGGAATCTGATTTTGGCATACTTTGGAATTCCTTGGATAGCTTTCGCCATGAAGAAACTTATCTGCTTTTCTCGTGCCTCTGCCATCAGTCTTCCTCTGTCATGTGCTTGTTTATTCCGTGTGGCCCTGCAGTCCCCAGCTGTGTGTGTGGCTCATCTCATGGACATGTTGAGAGGGTTTCCAGTGACATTGCCACTGATACACATTTGGAAACATTCTCTTTCCAATGCTCTGTTCACTATGATCGGAGCTGGACAAGTGGTGTCAGATATTTCAACATCAGTTCATGCCACAAACAGAGAGTCTCTTATTAATGGCTTACTTTTTGGAGTGGATATGAAATCCATGAACTAAAGTTTATTTTATTAAACCATGCAGAAGCAACAGTCTGCACCAAACCCTGCCTCCTCTGTGTGAGACACCGAGGACAAATGATGGGAAAGGAAAGAGAGATTAGAAAAGTTCAGGAAAGAAAGGAACAGAATGAGTCCATTCCATTTTGTCAGCTCCACCACTTGAATCATGGCTGATGTATTTTTCCTCTCAACCCCATTCTCCTGTGGTCTTCCTTTAACAAATCTCACCTTTTCTGTATGTATCAGTTTTGGTAGCTATTAGCTAACGCTTTTGCTAGTATCTTATAATCAGCATTTAACTGTGAAATTGGACTATATGACAAAGTTTTTAATGGATCCTTTTTTTGGTAATACTGTAATAATAGCATTTGAGAATGATTCCGTTCTTCTTTGTCCAGAACATCCATTAATAGGAGCATTAGTAATTCTTTGAATTGCCTGTAAAATTTGGGTGGGAATCCATCCTCCCCCACTGATTTATTAGCCTGTAAGATACCCACAGCTTTTTCAATTTCTTCTCTTGAAAAGGGGTGTCTAGTGCTATCTTTTCTCCCTCTTCTAGTTTTGGAAGTTCATTGTTCGACAGAAATTCTTCCATTTCATTCTCGTCTCCTAGTAATTCTGATTTGTACAATTTTGTGTAATATTTTCTAATGAAGAAATCATTGATTTCCTTTTGTTTATATGTTAGAATATCTGTCTCTGTTTTTATAGTATTTATTATTCTTGATGACTCCTCTGTTTTCACTAGCCAAGATAAGACTTTATTTGCCCATTTGCCTAACATAATATTTTTGTTCAGTTTTAATGTAGTTTTCTCTGTTCCATATGTTTGTAATGTATTATATCTTAGCTTTTTATTCTTCAGTTGTCTCTATTCTTGTAGTTCTGTTCTTTAATTTTTTTTCTAATTCTGTAATATTTCTCCAAACTGTTTACTTCTGCCATATAATCTCTCTTAAGATTATTTGTATAGGATATAATTTGACCCTTCAAGTATGCTTTGAGTGTGTCCCATATCAACAAGTTACTATTAGTAGACAGCTGATTTGTTTCACAAAATATTTCTATCTGTCTCTGCACAAGACTTGCATAAGTCTGTTCTTTTGAGTAACATGGCATTGAGATGCCATCTGTATACATTTTCTTGCTTTTCCATTATTGTGGTAGTTAATGTTAGTGATAAGTGGTCTTCTAAAGCCTCACGGGGTATTCTGTTTTTATCACTCTACTTTTTAATCTAGGCAGAAATTAAAAATAAATCAATCCTTGTGTATGAATCTTGCACTCTTGAAAAATGAATAGTCTCTCTCTGTGGGATTTAATTGCCTCCATATATCGATAAGATTTAGATCCTTCATATTTGAAATTGTGGTTTTGCCACTTTCCCCTTCATTACTTTTCTTGCAGATTTATGTAATATTGGTTCCAAGCAAAAATTAAAATCTGCGACCAATATATTTAGTCTTCCCTCTGCTGTTTTTAAGAAGATATCCTTCATAAAGGCTTCATTGTCATAATTTGGAGCATACATATTCATAAATGAACATGCTTCTCCATAAATTTTACAATGTGGCATTATATACCTTCTGGCCCAGTGAACCGATGTGCTGTCTATTAATAGTGGTGTATTTTTATTCATTAGAATTGCTACCCTCTTGCCTTTGAACCAAAAAATACAATTTTTTTGTCCTACCCATCCTCTTTTCAATTTATTATATTCAAATTTAGTAAGATGCGTTTCTTGCAGAAAAATTTTATCTACTTTTAATTTCTTTAAGTATGCCAAAACCCTTTTCCTTTTAACCGCTCCATTTAACCCATTAGTATTAAGGCTAATAAACTGTAATCAATAACGTTTTTCAATCAAATATATAACAATAAAATCTTTCCGACTTTTTAAATAATACTGCAGCGTTTCCTTTTTAAGGAACATTTCCCTTTTACGAAACCTTTCCCTTTTGAGTAACATTTCCCTTTTAAAAAACATACACATTTCCCCTTTAAAAAACACACACAGATCTCTAGCTCTGACAGCGACATAAGTAGTAAAACCCAGAAGCACGCGACGAAGGCCTGCAGAATTTCTGAAGAACCCTCTCCCTTTAGCATAATTTTTTAAAACTGCTCCTCTCCCAGCGCTATTTTCTCCCTTAAATTAGAGTCCCCACCCTGCCACTTTCCTCTCCACTTTCCTTTCTCTCTCCAGTGCTCTCCATGTATATTACTGTGATTTTTTTTCCCGCCCTTTTGGCAGTAAAAATAAGATGGTTCAATACTATAAGATTGAAAAAAGATACATTTTTCAGTTAGTCCCATTTTAAAATGGTCTTTTCAATCTTCTTATCTGGCATTTTTAATCTTTTCACAGCTTTTCGAAAAATTGTCCACTTCCTTATTCTTGAAAATTCTTCGATTACCTTCTGAGATATCGACCCTCAGCATCACTGAGTAAGTCATTGAGTATTTTAAGTTTTTGAATTGCAGTTGCCTCTTTATCTCACCAAATTCTTTTCTTTGTTTGACCAAAGCAAGGCTAAAGTCCTGGAAAAACATAACTTTTTCGTTGTTATTTTTTTCAATATTCCTATGCTGCTCCCAAGATTGCATTGCCTATATCTTGGGCCGACCCCCAGCTCTGCTGGGTTCAGCCAATCCCAAGGCCCCTTCTATCCGCTCCTCATCAGGCTTCCACTCATTTTTGGTTGCCTTGGTCAGTTAGTTCTAGCTTTACCATTTTTGTGAATGAAATTCTGATTTTTGAACTTTCAAATCATCTTTGATTTGAAGAAGGATAATGAAGAAGGTTTTCAAGGATTGCAGAGGGATTTGGGCTGCTTAGAAAAGTGGGCTGAAAAATGGCAGATGGAATTTATTGCTGATAAGTGTGAGGTGCTTCATTTTGGTAAGAAGAATCAGAACAGGACATATGTGGTAAATGGGAGAGCATTGAGGAATACAGAAGAGCAGAAAGATTTAGGAGTAACGGTACATCGTTCCCTGAAGGTAGAAACTCACGTGAATAGGGTGGTGAAGAAGGCTTTAAGTATGCTGGCCTTTATCAATCATTGCATGGGATAGGAGTTGGGAGGTGATGTTGAGATTGTATAAGACGTTGGTGCGGCCTAATTTGGAGTTCTGTGTGCAGTTCTGGTCGCCTAATTATAGGAAGGATATAAACAGAGTGGAGAGAGTGCAGAGAAGGTTTACCAGAATGTTACCTGGGTTTAAGCATCTAGAGTACAGGGAGAGATTGGACAGATTAGGTCTTTATTCTTTGGAGTGTAGAAGGTTGAGAGGGGATTTGATAGAAGTATTTAAGATTATGAAAGGGATAGACAGAGTGGATGTGGATAGACTATTTCCGTTAAGAGGAGGAAAGATTAAAACAAGAGGACATGAGTTAAGAGTTAAAGGGCAGAGGTTTAGAGGTAACATGAGGGGGAATTTCTTTACTCAGAGAGTGGTAGCCGTGTGGAATGAGCTTCCGGGAGAAATAGTGGTGGCGGAGTCAATTGTATTATTTAAGAAAAGGTTGGACAGGTCTATGGATGAGAAGAAGATGGAGGGTTATGGGCATTGTGCAGGGAGGTGGGACTAGAAAGGGGTGCTTGGTTCGGTGCGGACTAGAAGGGCCTAATGGCCTGTTTCCATGCTGTAATTATGTTATGTTAATACTTTTCCTGGAGAGCTCTTTCAGAACACTGTACAGATCTTCTGTATGACCTCGCCTGCTGCCTCTGTCCCTTCCAGTTCTCTAGAACCACTCCTGACTGCAGTGATTTTAAAAAAATCGTGGCTAATGGATCCACAATCTCTTCAGCTCCTTCTTTCAGAATCCTGAGATGTAGTCCATCTGGTGCAGGAGACTTATCCACCTTTGGACCTTTCAGCTTCCCAAGCACATTCTTAGTAATACCGACTACATTTACTTTTGTCCTCTGCACTCTACCCTGTCGCTGGTGTCTTCCATAGTGAAGACTGGCACAGAATACCTACCAGTATATATTTTGGCGTATGTTGACTGGCAGGTTGGTTGATCACCTTTTCAGACTTGTTTTACAGGCATATAAATCAACCCCCCCCCACCCTTCATTTTCAGGCTGTCCGAGCCTCCCAGCAACAGCCCAAACTTTGTTACAACACCCCAATCACCAAGTTACAAAGCTATAAATTAAGCAATCAATTTTTAAAAAATTAATAAAACTTTTGCTTCTGGCTGGGAAGATGCCAAATGGAGCTGGGTCCAAGTCTTCACCATTGGCTACAGCCGGAGTCGGTGATGGCAACTCCATTCTCAACATCAGATGTGGTGCCATCCGTATCAAAGAAGTCATTTCACTGTCCAAGTGCAGTAACAACAGCTACGTGTCAGCTTCAGGGCAGGAGCGGGGACCTCGGGCTCCAGGAAGGAGTGGCGACTTTGGGCTCTACAATTGTAGAATGTCTGGGTGGGTTATGGTGGCTCCTGGCATGGGGAGGTGTTGGGGAGCAGCGCCGCTGATGGTGGGGAGGTGCTTCCAGGGTTGATTTATATGCCAAATCGGCGTTCAGCAATTTTTTTTCAGCTGAATTTAAGGTCTCACAAGTATATCTGGTGTATAAGTCTACCCTATTTTTTGAGAGATTTTTGAGGGTTTCAAGACTTGACTTACATGCAAAATATACAGTATTCAGTTCATCTGCCACTTTTTTCTTCTCCATTACCACTTTTCCAGTGCCATTTCCCAGCAGTCCAATGTCCACTCTTATGTCATTATATTTCTGATAAAACTGGGTATATTTTATATTATTGGGTAGCTCAACTTCATGATTCATTTTTCCCCCCCTTTATTTCCTTTTTTAGTTGCCTTCCATTAGTTAGAAGTTACCCAATTCTTGAGTTTCTTACTAAGTTTTGCAATTTTGATGTTGTCTTTGACTTCCCTTGTCAGCCACAGTTGCCTCATCCTCCCTTTACAGTATAAAAGTGTGCTGGAGAAACTCAGCAGGTTATGCAGCAGGTCAAAGGAAGTAAAGCCAACGTTTCATTCCTGAGCCCTTTGTCAGGAATAAGGAAAGACAGGTTACCTGTCTTTTTTTATCTAGTGTCTATGTGGACACTGTCTGACCTGCTATAAACCCTCAGCGTATTCCGGTGTTTTCATATTTGCTGAAAACCCAAGCCCTTCCGCTCTTTTAAGTTTCGACATTTAACATTTCTGTGCTTCCATCCTTATCAAGTCATCTCTCTCTCTCTCTCTCTCTCTCTCTCTCTCTCTCTCTCTCTCTCTCTCTCTCTCTCTCCCTCCCCCTCTGGGGAGAGCTACCACCATTAATTAACAGCTTGTTTTGTCTCAAGTTTCAAAGCAGCACAAAGAGTTTTCAATTACTTTATTAATTATCAGTCATGGGATCAGATAAAGTAACGTTTAGTTCTGATGGCAGTTCCTGCTTCAGGATACTGCTGCCACTGTACCTTGAATACTCTGCAGTTCAGGTCTTCTTACCTGAGAAAGGATATACCGGCTTTGGAGTACAATACACAAAAATGGCATCCACAGGAAGTCAAGTTTATTGACATCTGATTGTATAAGTACAACCCAACAAAACAGCGTTCTCTGGTCCTAAGTTCAAAACACGCAGACACACAACCAGACATAACATGCATACAGAAAAACAATACATATGTAGGACAAGTATTTCATTTATACAAATAAATATATAAGTATTGCTTTGTACAAATGAGAGTCTCAGAGGGTCAGTGTGATCAAATCCTTTAGTCGTTCAGTATTCTCACTGCTGCACCGCTGCAACCGTGTCTGCCTGTCCCGCATCGGACTTGTCAGCCACAAACGAGCCTGCAGCTGACGTGGACTTTTACCCCCTCCATAAATCTTCGTCCGCGAAGCCAAGCCAAAGAAGATTCTCACTGTCTGTGAGAAGAAGCTGTTCCTCAGCCTGGCGGTGCTGGCTCTGATCCTCCTGTGTCTCTTCCCTGACGGAAGCAGCTGAAAGATGCTGTGTGCGGGGCGGAAGGGGTCCTCATTGATTTTGCCTGCCTTCTTCGGACAACGATCCTGGTATATCATGTTGATGGGGTGGGGAGGGTGGAGGGAGACTCCAGTGATCCTCTCTGCTGGAAGATTAAGCAATGTTTCAGCCTGAAGGACTTTTCTTCCCATGGATGCTGTGTGACTTGCTGAGTTTCTCCACCATTTTTGTGCTTTGTAATCGACCCCCACTGTCTGCAGACTTTCTTCTTGTTTCTCGACTCATACTGGCTTTGGAGAGCAGTGCAGAGGAGACTTACCAGGTTGATCTGGAAATGAGGAGTTGGCTTAATAGTATCCTGGGACTAATACTATTGGACACACAATGAACCACTGGAGGAACTCCGAAAATCAGGCAGCATCCATAGGTGGAAATGGGCAACCAACGTTTTGGGGTGGGGCGCTTTATTGAAACTAAGATAAGACCATAAGATACAGGAGAAAAGTTGGCCGTTCAGCCCATCAAGTTTGCCTTGCCATTCCATCATGAGCTGATCTGTTCTCCCACTCAGCCCCACTCCCCTGCCTTCTCCCCATAACCTTTGATACCCCCTTTGATACCCTGACTATTCAGATACCTATCAATCTCTGCCTTAAATACATCCAATGACCTGGCCTCCACAGTTTCCCATGACAGAAAATTCCAGAGGTTCACCGCTCTCTGGCTAAATAAATTCTTCACTTCTGTTTTAAATGGGCCCCTTCATTTCTGAAGTTGTGTCCTCTTGTCCTAGATTCCCCTACCATAGGAAACAACTTTGCCATTTCTACTCTGCTGGGCCTTTCAACTTCAAAATGCTTCTGAGGTCTCCCCCAACTGCCACCCCAACCCCTTATTCTTCTGAACTTCCTCAAATGGTAATCCCTTCATTCCAGGAATCATTCCTGTGAATCTTCTCTAAACCTTCTCCAGGGATAGGGTATAGGATAGAAGGTGGGAGAGGCAGGGAGCCCACTAGGACGTGGGGGGGGATGGGGGGGGAGAAAATGAAAAGTGAGAGAGAAAAAAGATAGCAATGAAGAAGAACTGCTGCCAGAGAGGAGTGAATTTGGAAATCTCTGCCAAAGGAAGCAGTGGAGGCTGCCTCGTGAAATGTATTTAAACACAGCTGGATAGATTTTTGAATTTTAGGATAATTCAGGGTTATGAGGAATGGCCAGGAAAATAGAGCAGAGTCCATGGCCAGATCTATACTTACTGAATGGCGAAGCAAACGTGACAGGCCAGATGGCCGACTCTGATTTCTTACTTTCTTGTATTATCGGATTAACCTGCTCCATTATAAAATCTGGACATGCTCAAGAGGGTCGGGGGTGAGAAAATTAGTTAAGATTTCAGACCAGAGTTGTGATAAAGAGAAGGGTTTTTAGGCTAAATTGGGAAACTGTTTGCAGGATATCCTGAAAATACAATTTTCTCTGGACCCAAAGATTTTTTAAATTGCGGAACTTACTGAACTGGCTTTGTTTAATAAATTAAATAAATTTCAAATGGCGTTCTTGTGATTAGCTCTAGCAAGGAAATGTATAGCTGTTTCATGGAAAGATCAAATGTTCCTTAATTTGCAAAGATGGCATTCAGAAATGAGGTCTTGTATATCAATGGAGAAGATAGTTATCATTTACGAGATAAATATTATGTATTTAGTAAGATTTGGAGCCCATATTTGAACTATTCTAATTTGAAAATCTGAGCCTGGTCGTGAGTGCAGCTGAATCTCCACACGGTTTAGTGAATGAATGACTGACGTTATTCTCCTTATGTCTTCCTTTTTTTCCTTGGTCTCTTTTTTTATTAAGGGAGTAGGGGGGTAGAATTTGGTTAAAGAGAGTGGTGGAAAGGAGGGTGGGGTGATTAGGGTTTTATGAAGGGAATAGGGGGATAGAATTTGGTTAAGGGGTGGGGTGGATAGGAAGGTGGGGTGATTTGGGTTTTATTAAGGGAGTAGGGGGTAGAATTTGGTTAAGGGGAGGGGTGGATAGGAGGGTAGGGTGATTAGGGTTTTATGAAGGGAGTAGGGGGTAGAATTTGGTTAAGGGGAGGGGTGGATAGGAGGGTGGGGTGATTAGGGTTTTATGAAGGGAGTAGGGGGTAGAATTTGGTTCAGGGGAGGGGTGGATAGGAGGGTGGGGTGATTAGGGTTTTATGAAGGGAGTGGGGGGTAGAATTTGGTTAAGGGGAGGGATGGATAGGAAGGTAGGGAGATTAGGGTTTTATGAAGGGAGTAGGGGGTAGAATTTGGTTAAGGGGAGGGGTGGATAGGAGGGTAGGGTGATTAGGGTTTTATGAAGGGAGTAGGGGGTAGAATTTGGTTAAAGGGAGGGATGGATAGGAGGGTGGGGTGATTAGGTTTTTTTTTCTTTTTAGGATTCTTTGTAGTTCTTTTTAGGATTTTTTTTCCATGTAACCATGAAAGTTTTTGACAATTTGTTAATATTTTAATTTTGTAATTGTGGTTATTACTTTGTTTTCTAATAAATAAAATATTTTTTAAAAAGATTTCAGACCAGAGACCCTTCGTCAGAACTGAGAAAGGGAGAAGGGAAAAACACACAGAAATGCTAGAGGAACTCAGCCAATAGCGCAGCGTCCTAAGGTGGTAAATTTATATTACTGACATTTTGACCCGCAGCCCTTCTTCAAGGTATAAGCAAAAAAACAGGAAGGTGTCTGGATAAAGACTGGAGAGAGAAAGGGGGAAGAATGGGAGGGGGAGGAGTCCAGACCAAAAGGTGTTAACTGGATATGATAAGAGGAAAAGTGAGAATTGATTGTAGCTCTGTGAAAGGAGAGAGGGAGAAAGGAGATGGGGAAGAAGAAGAGGGGAGGGTTTTAATGGAAACTGGAGAAGTCTATGTTAATACCATCCAGTTGGAGGAAGATGAGGTGTTGTTCCTCCAATTTGCGGTTAGTCTCAGTCTGGTAATGCATGAGACCATGGACAGACATGGATACATTCCAGCTCGCTTCTCATAGGAACAGGTCTATGGCGGATGCCGTCCCACTGGCTCTACACAAAGCTCTGGAACACCTGGACAGCAAAGATGCATTCATCAGGATACTCTTTATAGACTACAGTTTAGCATTTAACACCATCGTCCCCTCAAAACTGATCAGCAAACTCCAAGACCTGGAAGTTTAATTAGATCATGGATTTCCTCACCTCCAGACCAAAATCAGTGAAGATTGGTAAGAACTTGTCCTCCACAATCTCCATCAGTATCAGAGCTCACAGGGCTGTGTTCTTAGCCACCTGCTCTACTCACTTTGCACCTACAACTGTGTAGCTTGGTACAGCAATAACACCATCTACAAATTTGCTGACAATATCACAGTAGTCGGTTGTATTAAGGAAGGGGATGAGTCATCTTACAGGATTGAGATTGAAAACTTGGCTGAATGGTGCTCCAACAACAACCTTGCACTCAATGTCAGACCCAACACAATGGCATCGTGAAGAAAGCACGTCAGAGCCTCTACTTGCTCAAGGGATTGTGGAGATTTGGTATGACACCAGAAACCCTGGTAAATTTCTACAGATATGTGGTGGAAAGTGTGCTGACCAGCTTGGTATGGGAGCACCAATACCCCTGAGTGCAAAGCCCTCCAAAAGGTAGAGGACACAGCTCAGGACATCACAGTCAAAATCCTCCCCACTATTAAGTACATCTATAGGGAACGCTGCCATCGGAGAGCAGCAACAATGATCAAAGACCCACACCACCCAGCGCACACTCTGTTCTCGCTGCTGCCATCAGGAAAGAGGTGTAGGTGTCACCAGACTCGCACGACCAGGTTCAGAAACACTGCCGCCCTCCACCATTAGACTCCTCAATGACAAACTCAATCAGAGACTCATTTAAGGATTCTTACATGCACACTTTATTGATTTTTTTCTCTGTATTGCACAGTCAATTTCTTTACATTTGTTATCTATTTACAGTTCTTTGTTTACATGTTTACGCTGTGCACAGTTTCTTTTTGCACTACCAATTAGTCGTAATTCTTGCACAGGAAAAAGGAATCTCAGGGTTGTACGTGATCTCATGTTTGTGGCAATAAATCGGAAACATGTCAGCAAGGGAATGGCGCATGGAATTGAAAAGGGAGAAAGGAAGCTCAAAATCTGCCAAGAATCTCATCCCTTTCTCACTTTCAAGAATCTGGAACCTGCTGAGTGTTACCAGCATTTTTGTTTTTGATTTATATTCTGGCTGGGCTACATTGCCATCCACTAGTGACCAGTTTGGTTATTGACCTCCTCTCACAAAGTATGTTTCCATATTTCTCTGACCAGAGTCCTAGGGTCATTGATCCTAATGCATTGGCAGTTGTAGCAACTCCCCGCAGTTCAACTTGTCATTGTTTCTCTGTGAATCACATTTGAATCATATCGGGCAGTTGGTTTGGCAGTTAATGCAACGCCTTTACAGCACCAGCGATCGGGACTGGGGTTTGAATCCTGCGCTGTCTGTAAGGAGTTTGCATATCCTCCCCGTGTCTGCATGGGTTTCCTCCCACCCTTCAAAGCATACAGGGTTGTAGGTCAATTGGGTGTGATTGGGAGGCACAGAATTGTGGGCCAAAAGGGCTGTATGTCAAAATTTTAAAAAATCTGTATGATGCACTGACCAGCCCATAAACTCGTATGCAGAAAATGAGAAAATATGTGATACTTTTAATTGAATTTAGTTATGTCTCCTAAGGCTGGCCCCTTTTTCCGCTCTTCCCATTCAGTGCATTCCCAAATTGTTCCCATGTTGCATCCTGCCTTGCTGTTGCACACATTGAGACTGCTGTGTTCTTTCAGCTGTTCACACAGGTCAGCTCTGGGGAATGTGATATAAAATGGCGAGGTTTGAGCCCCACCAGGAGTATCAGCGACTTGTGGGGGATGAGTTTGAGGAGGATTCCCCACCAGGTGAAGACCTATTGGTTCATGTTCCAGAGGGACTCAAAGGTACAGAGCTTTTTTCTGACTTCCATTTTGATCTGATTCACCCTCTCTCCTGAATCAATATCATGAATATAATATCACCTACAGCTCCTCTTCTCTTCAGATTTAACCACATCCTGTCTACCATGTTAAGCATTTGCCATTTTTCCAATTGTTCTGCTCCTTCTGGATGCTTTTAATTGGTATTCTCTCCACTCCTGGCATTTACTCCTTTCCCTCTGTATTCCTGTTCATCTTCTCAGATATTTTTCATCTTAATGTTTTGGACCAGGAGCAGGAGCAAGTCAGCCCCCTTTCTAGCCTGCTCCACAATTCAATAATATCAAGGGTGAGGTTAGAAATAGGAGGATAACGCAGCTTAACATATGGCAAAACACATGGTGCAGGAGGGAGGGCTTCAGGTTTCTGGATCATTGGGCTCTCTTCCAGGGAAGCTGGGACCTCTTCCGACAGGGCGGTTTGCATCTGAAGTGGAGGGGGACTAAGATCCTTGTGGGAAGGTTTGCTAGTGGTCCAGTGTGTTTAAACTAGATTTGTAGGGGGTGGGAATCAGTGTGTTAGAGCAGATAGAGGAGAGAAGGCAGGAAAAAATAAAGTGAAAATTACTTGCACTGTTAAAAGTCAAGGTTGTATATGGTGGAAATTTTCTATTGTGCATCTATTTCAATGCAGGGAGTTTTGTAGGAAAGGCAGACGAGCTTAATGCGTGGATTGGCACATGGAATTATGACTGTGACCATTAGTGAAACTTGGTTGCAGGACAGGCAGGACTGGCAGCTCAATGTTCTGGCCTTCTATTGCTTTAGATATGATAGAACAGGGGGGAATGAAAGGGGGAGGAGGGGCATTGCTCGTCAGGGAAAATCTCACAGCTGTGCTCAGGCAGGACAGACCAGAAGGTTTGTCTACTGAGTCTATATGGGTGGAGCTGAGGAACGGGAAAGGTATGACCACATGCATGGGGTTATATTATAGACCGCCCAATACTCAACAAGAATTGGAGGAACAAATCTGCAGAGAGATAGCAGACAGCTGCAGGAAACACAAGGTTGTGATCGTAGGAGATTTTAACTTTCCACATATTGTCTGGGACTCCCATCCTGTTAAGGGGCTGGATGGCTTAGAGTTTCTCAAGTGTGTTCAGGAAAGTTTTCTAAATCAGTATATTGATGTACCAACTAGAGAGGGTGCAATACTGGATCTCCTATTAGGGAACGCAACAGGACAGGTGACAGAGGTATATGTAGGGGAACATTTTGGGTCCAGTGATCATGATGCCATTAGAGAAGGATGGGTCTGGGCTTCGGATTGAGTTTCTAAATTGGATAAAGGCTAATTTTGAGGAAATGAGAAAAAATCTAGAATGCATGGATTGGGATAAGATGTTTTCAGGCAAGTATGTGCGAGGTAATAGAGGACCTTCAAAGGGGAAGTTTTGAGAGTACGGGGTTTAGACAGACAAGACGCACGTAGGTTGTTTCCAATGCTGGGAAAAACTAGAACCAGGGATCACAGTTTAAGAATAAGTGGGAAGTTTTTTAGGACTGAGATGAGGAAAAATTTCTATCAGAGTGGTGGATTGTGGAATTCTTTGCCACATGAAATAGTTGAGGCCGGTTCCTTGTCAATATTTTAAGAGTAGGTTAGATTTGGCCCTTATGGCTAAGGGGGTCAGGGAGAATGGGGAGAAGGCAGGAACTCGGTACTGATCAGCCATGATCATATTGAATGGCGGTGTAGGCGTGAAGGGTCAAATTGCCAACTCCTGCACTTATTTTCTATGTATGTTCCCATCAGGATTAAAGGCAAGGTCAGCAGGCAGAGGGATCTTTGGTTTTTGAGGGATATTGGGGATCTGGTTCGGAAGAAGAGAGAAGGGTATAACAGGTATTGGCCACACGGAGCAAATGAGGTCCTTGAGAAGTATAGAAAGTCCAAGAAAAACCTCAAGAAAGAAATCAGGGTCAAAGAAGACGTGAGTTTGCTGTGGCAGACAATGTGAAGGAAAATCCTCAGGGTTTCTACAGGTGTATTAAGAGCAAAAGGATAGTCAGGGACAAAATTGTCCTTTTCAAGATCAGACTAGTTGGCTTTGTATGAAGCTAAAAGAGATAGGGAGAAACAATTTTTTTTTTCATCAGTATTCACTCAGGAAACTGAAACAATGTCATGGGAACTAAGGAAACAAGCAGTGAGGACATGGAACCTGTACAGATTAAAGAGGAGAGATACTTGCTGTCTTAAAGCAAATAAGGATGGATAAATCCCCAGGGCCTGACAAGATATTCTTTCGGGCATTGAGGAAGACTTGTGTAGAAATTGCAGGGGCTCTGGCAGAAATATTTAAAATGTCCATGTCACGGGTGTGGTGCCGGAGGATTAGAAGATGTTCCATTGTTTAAAAAAGGCTCCAAAAGTTACCCAAGAAATTATCGGCCTGTGAGGCTGATGTCAGTAGTAGGTAAATTATTGGAAGATGTTCTGAGAGATTGGATATATAATTATTTGGATAGCCAGAAACTGATTGAGGATAGTCAACATGGCTTTATGTGGAGTAGGTCATGTTTAACCAAACTTAGAGAGTTTTTTGAGGAGGTTACCAGGAAAGTTGATGAAGGAAAGGCTGTGGATGTTGTTGACAAGGTCCCACATGGGAGATAGGTCAGGAAGGTTCAGACGCTCGTTATTCATGGTGAAATAGTGAACTGGAATCGGCAATGCCTGGACAGAAGAAGCTGTAGAGAAGTGGCTTCTCAGACTGGAGGCCTGTGACTAATGGTGTGCCCAAGGGATCAGTGCTGGGACCATTGTTGTTTGTCATCTCTATTAATGATCTGGATGATAATGTGGTAAATTGGATCAGCAAGTTTGCAAATGACACTAAGATTGGAGACGTTGTGGACAGTGAGGAAGGTTTTCAAAGTTTGCAGAGGGATCTGGACCAGCTGGAAAATGGGCTGAAAATTGACAGATGGAATTTAATGCAGACAAGTGTGGGGTGTTGCATTTTAGAAGGACAAACCAAGAAAGGACGTATACGGTAAATTGTAGGGTACTAGGAATACTGATACGTAATTCCTTGAAAATGGTATCACAAGTGGAGAAGGTTGTAAAGAGAGCTTTTGGGATATTGGCCTTTGTAAATCAAAGTATTGAATTCAGGAGTTGGGATGTTAAGGTAAAGTTCCCTGGAGTATAGAAGAATGAGGGGAGATTTGATAGAGGTATTTAACATTATGAGGGGGACAGAGTAAATGTAGGTCAGCTTTTTCCACAGGGTGGGTGAGATACAAACCAGAGAATATGGGTTAAGAGTGAAAGGGGAAAAGTTTAGGGGGAACTTCTTCACACAGAGAGTGGTGAATATGGCCTCAATTTTAACATTTAAGAAGAATTTGGGCAGGTACATGGATAGGAGGGATATGAAGGGCTATGGACTGGATGCAGGTCAGTGAGACTAGGCAAAAAAAAAGTTTGGGTCAGACTAGAAGGGCCGAAGGGCTCTGTTTCTGTCCTGTAGTGTTCTATGATTCTATGATTCAATGTGGGCCTCAATAATTCTTTCACTCTCCCCCCACACCTTTGGACTTCCTCGTCTGACTGTTTGATTGGAGGATCAGGCTTGCGGGCCCAATCGGCTTGGTCCTGCTCTTTATATCTAACAAGTTGAAAGTTCTTGCTCTTGCATAACCTGTGCTATAGGTTATACAGTCTGAAGTTTCTAATTTCAGTTGTGTTCTTTCACAGATTCATGGCATCACATAAAGAACCTGGATAATTTCTTCACAAGAATATCCTTTTTGGCTAGCGTAGATGTGCAGTGAGCCATGTCCGTCCGGCATTGCAGGGTGATCCCTTGTGGAGGGGAACAACTAGTCTTTGGGTGGGGCCAGTGATTA
Source organism: Narcine bancroftii (assembly GCF_036971445.1). Taxonomy (NCBI): domain Eukaryota; kingdom Metazoa; phylum Chordata; class Chondrichthyes; order Torpediniformes; family Narcinidae; genus Narcine; species Narcine bancroftii. The sequence goes on from NC_091470.1 coordinate 372,699,429, forward strand.
ATGGTGCTAATGGCAGGGAACAGCCCAGACTGGATCCCACCGAGGATTTTTTCAGCTAACTCAGAACCCATGTTATTGGGCAGAAGCAAATCCTCCTGAGACCCTCGGGACGGCGTGATGAGAAGGATGTTGCTGCCCTTGCTGCACTGACCCAACTTCAAACATAGAACATTACAGCACGGTACACGTCCTTCGCCTCATGATGTTGTGCCAACGCATATGTACCTACTGATTTTAAAAACCTTCCCTACCTCATAACCCTCTTTTTTTTCATCCATGTGCCTGTCTAAACGTCTTTTAAATGCCCCCAGTATTCCAGTCACCACCACCATCCCTGGCAAAGCATTCCAGGCACCCACAACTCTCTGTGTATATAAAAAAAAACTTACCAACTTACCCCTGATGTCTCCCCTAAACTTTCCTCCCATCATATTGGACAGATTACCTCTGGTATTTGCTACTTCCATGATGGGAAAAAGGTCCTGGTGCTCATGCTTCTCAGAATCTTGTAGGCCTTTATCAAGTCTTCTCTTATCCTTCTACGCTCCAAAGAGAAAAGTCCCAGCTCTGCTCACCTTGCCTCATAAGACTTATTTTTCAATCTGGGCAACGTCCTGGTAAAGCTCCTCTGTGCCCTCTCCATAGCTTCCACATCCTTCCTGTAATGAGGCAAACAGAACTGAACTGAATTTTGGTCTCACCAGAGATTTGTAGAGCTGCAACTTGACCTCACGACTTTTGAACTCAATCCCCCAACTAATGAAGCCCAACTGACCATGAGCTCAGGTGCTGTCTACGCAGAATTTGCACTTCATGTCTATCTCTGGTTTCCCCAGGTGTTCTGTTTTTCTCTCATGTCCCAGTGATCTGCTGGTTGGTTAATGGGAGTCCATAAGTTTCCCCAAAATGATTGACTGGGAGGACAAGCAAAAGTTTTATGGGTTCATGAAGGAGAATGGGGCCAAATGCTACTACATTTAGCTACTACATAAAATGGCCTCTGATGCTATAACAAAATTAAAAAGAAACGAGCATGAGGGAAATAGTTGGTGCCGTGGAGAGATATGTCTGTGAAAAGCAGAGGGCAGTGATGATACAAGAGGACAAAATTTACTGTTTAATTACACCTCCCATGATGTTTGTGATTCAGCAGTTGGTTTCAGCTACAGTGACCCTGTATGTATGCACTTTATGTATAGCATCATCCCACAAAAAGGTGATGATTTCCTTCCTGCGGTGTGGGCTCACTCTGCGATGCCCCTCCTGCGGTGTGGCACTCCCTTGGCGCCTGTCCTCACACTGTGCGGCGCTCCCTCAGGATGCCCCTCCTGTGGTGCGGCACTCCCTCAGGATGTCCCTCCTGTGGTGCGGCGCTCCCTCAGGATGTCCCTCCTGTGGTGCGGCGCTCCCTCAGGATGCCCCTCCTGTGGTGCGGCGCCCCCTTGGTGCTGCTCTGAGGTATCAAAAGATTGTTCAGGAATGGGGCTTGAGTTCTGATTAGGAGATGAGAAAACTGGCCTCTTCCCCTTTTGATGGAAAAAGAGATGGAGAATAACCAGGGTTCACATGATGACAGAAGAGACTGCAGATGCTGGAATCTGGAACAAAAAACAAAATTCTGGACAACAGGGCAGGCAGCATCTGTGGAGGGAAAAGATGAGCCAAACGTCGACCATTCCTTTCCTCCCACTGATGCTGGAGGACCCATTGGGTTTCTCCAGCAAACGGTAGTCATTTACCCTTTACCACCCTAGTATGAACGGTAGGCCTTGAGAATAGACTCCAAACTGAATGCAAGGTGAAGACCCCCCCCCTTTGCGGGAAAGCACTGGGACTCGTATCCAAAGTCCTCTTCCTCCTGAGTGACTGCACTTGCTGCAAGACATATTTGTTTCCCTGTAGGCTACATGTTAATCATTAATTTGTCAACAACGGCTATAAAGTCTCCCCTGGGAACTGAGGAGGCATTTACACATCTTCCATAAGTGGCACATTCTGATATGAGACTTGCACTAATTCATGTTCATCACACTCTACAATGTTCAGTAAATGCATTTGGGCTCTGAAACCTCAGAGCTGAGAGCTTGGGGGTGAGGGTGAGGCTTAGGGCAGTGTGGAAGTCAATCTATTTAATCCATTCCTTCTCAGTAAGGCTGTAAGGAATAGGCCATTCAGTCCATCGAGTCTGCCCCATCATTTAATCATGAGCTGATCCACTTTCCCACTCAGCCCCACTGCCCGGCCTCTCCATGACTTTTGATCCCTGGCTAATCAAGAACCTTGATGCTTTCATACAGAATGTATAAATTATATTTTTTTTAAATAGTGTGCGATTATTAGATGATTTAGCACAGCAATTCTCAACAGGGGCCATATGGTCCCCACAGGGGGCTCCAGGACGTTTTGGGGGGGGGTGGGCACAGACTGATCATGAAAGATATTTTATGTTTTTGTGTTGTCGGTAAGAGAACTACGGAAGAAACCAACTAAATGTGACTGCTTCACAGAGAAGGGGGCCATAGCCAAAAAAGGGTTGAAGATGTTGTGGTGAGCCACTTTCTTGGACAGACAGATATTTCATGAGAATTAGAAGCAGGGGCTGGCCAGATGACTGCTTGTGCATGTTACAAGCAGAAGGGCTAGAAGGGCCTAATGGCCTGTTTCCGTGCTGTAATTGTTATGTTATGTTATGTTACATTTGTGTTGTGGCTGACGTGAGTGTGTTACTCTCCTGGGATGGCCCACTGTCCTTCGATTCTAGTAAAAGAATCTAGTAAAAGAAAACATCTAAATATCACAGCCAACCTTTTGGGAAGATTAGAATATTTTTCCACAGACAGCAATTAATGCTAGATTGATTCATTAATATTAAATATGTCTCTCCCCTCCCTCCTCCCTCAACTCCATTTGGGCCCCCAAACTATCCTTCCAAGTGAAGCAACATTTCACTTGTGAATCTACTGCTTCTGGTGCTTCTATTGTCGTCTTCTCTACCTCGGAGAAACTGGATGCAGACTGGGAGATCGCTTTGTTGAACACCTCAGCTCTGTCCACCTCAATGGCGTGGATCTCCCAGTGGTCACCCATTTCAATTCCCCGCCCCATTCCCTTGCTGACGCGTATGTCCATGGTCTTGTGCACTGCCAGTCTGAAACCATCCATAAAATGGAGGAACAACATCTCATCTTCCGCCTGGACACCCTCTAACTGGATGACATTAACCTTAACTTATCTGGTTTCCGTTAGAACCCCCACCCTCTCCCCCTATCATTTTCCTCAGTCTTCTTTCCTCTCTCATTTCCCTTTCCCCCGTTTCCTTTTTCGGAGCCAAAATCAAATTTCACCTTTCCTTTTAATATCCAATTAACACCTTTTGTCTGTTTGTCTGTTCTTCCCCCCTCCCCTCCTATCCTACCCCCTTTCTTTCCCAGGCTTCAATTCAGACACCTGCCTTTTTTCACTCAAGCCATGAGGAAGGGCTCACATAATATTACCTCCTATGGACGCTGTGAGTCTTCCTGAGTTCCTCCAGTGTTTCTGTGTTTTGACTCCAACCACAGCATCTGCAGACTTTTGTGATCACTCCCCTCTTTAATCCCGACTTCTTTCTCTCAGTCCTGAAGCAGGTGATCAATCTGACACATTGATTATTTATTTCCCTCCATCAGCGCTGACTTACCCACCTATTTCTCCCAGCAGTTTGTTTCTTGGGTATATGAAATGTGGATACTGATCAGCTCTGAGAACAAACCCTAGAATATAGTTAAACAAGAAAATCTGCAGATGGTGGGGTTGAGTGCAATAGACAAACCTGACAGGCCCAAAACGATGGTCATCCTTTACTTCCTGTGGATGCTGTGTGACCTGCTGAGTTTCTCCAGCACATCACTTTATTAAAATCTTTTGAATGGAACTTTGATACTGGGCCATTTTTGGAGCTATTAAGGCTAAAGCTACAATCGTGGTTAGTGCAACGCTGTTACAGCGCCAGCGACCCAGGTTCCTAATCGATGCTGTCTGTAAGGGATTTGAATGTTCTCCCCATCACCGTGCGAGTTTCCTCTGGATGGTCCAGACTCCTATGTTCAAAAAATGTACATGGTTTGTAGGTTAATTTGGTGGCACGGGTTTGTGGGCCAGAAAGGCCTGTTATTGTGCTGTATGTCTGAACTAAAAATTTAAAGTGGACTTTTTTAAAAACTGTTTGCAGCAGGGTAGAAGACAGTTCCAGCCACTTAAACTCAACCCTATCTAGACTTTTTGGAAATTTTGTGTAATATTACATTTTTTGTTTTATTGCATGACAATAAAAGAATCTTGAAATTCAGAGTTCTCTGAAGTGGCAAAGGCGAAAGGGCCCGGTCCTGTGCTGTTCTCTGTTCAATAAGAGGTCATAAAACAAAAATAGAAATCACAATGTTGAGGCATTTGAACAGTGCGTGGGTCATGTTTGGCTTGCGAGACTGACCAGTGGGGTGTCAGAGGATTGGTGCTGAAGCCACAGCTCGTCACTGTCTGTGTTAATTGTGCAGGTGGAGAGATTGTGTCATGAATCCACCCTACCAGCTCATCATGGATTCGACATGGCTTAACCTTTAAGGATAAGCCTTCCATGAAGGTCCTTGTCAATGCCTTACTGAAGTCCGCATAATAACAATCACTACCCAGCCCTCTTCAACCATCATTGTCTCCTCAATAAAGTCAAAGTTCGTAAGACATGATCGGCCCCAATCCAAACTAGCTGGTTCAATAACCACATGTGTTGTGAACCCAGAGGACCCCAAAACCCAGCAGCAATAGATATTCACCAAGACAAATGGTTACTTCAACAAAAGTTGCTTTTAATTTTCTTTAAATGTGAAAACAGGATCAAACTTTAACTTATTACTATTAACTAACCTAAGCGCACGTGTATGTAAGTTCAGAAAAGTTCTTGGATTCACAGTCCAATCTCACTTCTCATTCCTCCAAGTTCACTGGTTGCGGGCAATTCGTATACTGTGCATAGAGTTTAACATTTATAAGGTTCACCAGGCTTTAGTGCTTGAAAGATAAATGGTTACCGCTCAGGAAGGTTCTTGTCGGTTTTCAAAGAGAGAATTGTTGTTCGCTGGACACCCACAACTGATGCTTTTTAATCAACCACTTCAGTGTCTTGCCGGCAAAAAAACTTGCCACATCAGAGTTTTCCAGATGATAACCTCTTTCTTTCAGGTCACCAAAGAGTTCTTTTTTGTTTCTCTTAGTTCAAGTGAAACATTAGACAGCCAGTCCTCTCCTCTTGTATGGACTACAAGGGCTTTGACCAGGCTGAACTAAGCACTCACAAACCAACTTCCAAATGGGGTTTTCCACAAGCTTGCCAGCTTGTCCTGTTCCAGTCCCAGCTGTTGCTGCTGACTGTAGAACTGCAGAACTGATCTCTCTCTCTCTCTCCCTCTCTCTCTCTCTCTCTCTCTCTCTCTCTCTCAGAGGAAAAAGCCTGTTTTTCTATCTCTGTTTGCAAAACTACATGACCCTCTTAGAACAACAGCAAGTTCCACTCCAGACAACCTGCAGCGCCAACGAGTTTTTCATCTGTTGTCTTTTTGTAAACAACAATCCACTAGTGAAGTCTCTTGGGCATTCTCCAAAGTTTTTGCAAAGGCTCTTGGCGTCGGCCTGACTTGCATGAGCGGAGCGCCAGTAATTTAAATAAGATCTGTTTTAAAGTGTTTGTATCTGACCTACACTAAAATAAAAACCTTCCTCAATTTATCTCCCAAAAACATATCTATAATCTGTCATGCATGCTTGACCAAATGCAAGCAAATCCTATCTCTAAGAATCCTTACCAATGGCTTCCTTACCACTTGAGCAAGGTTGGATGGCAGAGTGAGGTATGAGAAGGATGCAGAAATACTTCAAGGGAACAGAGGCAGGCAGAGAAAATGGGTAATGGCATGGAATATAATGCGGGAAAGGTGATATTATCCCCTTTGGTAGAAAAAAAGGAAAAGATGGTGTATTTTATTGGATGAGATAGTGGAGCCTCTCCACCTGTACGTTGTTTGTGGGACCACTGCCGCAGAAAGAAGACATCCTTAACTTGCTCACATATATCATTTCCACCAGAAGAATGGCTTTGCCTGCATGATGCTCTCTGAATTCTTCGAACTGGTGTAAGTAGAAGCCTTTAGCATCTGGTAAGTGTGCACGTGAAGTTAAATGGTGTGAAGTCTCTGCTTAGTGTCCTGTCAAATACTCCCAAGGCCAGGTACAAGACAGGTTAGACACTCTACACTTTCCAAACCTTGTGTGGGTTTTGTCATCTTCTCCATGTGATCAGGTTTTCTCCTACATCTCAAAGCTGTGCAGGTTGCCAGGTTAATTAGCCAGGGTAAATTATCCCGAGTGCAAGTAGGAGAATGTGGGGAGTGAGTTGAACATAGAACATGACAGCACAGTACAGTCCCTTCAGCTCATGATGTTGTGCTGACCAATGTAAACCTACTCCACGACAATCTCACCCTTCCTTCCCTCACACCCATAACCCTCTATTTTTCTTACATCCATGTGTCTTTTCAATTACCCTTTTGAACCAGTTTCCACCTCCGACCCCGGCAATGCATTCCAGATACCCACTACTGAGTAAAAATCTTGCCTCTGACATGTCCCCAAACTTTTCACCACTCACCTTGAACAGATGTCCTCTGATATTTACTATTGTTGCCCTGGAAAACTTCAGAAGAACAGAAAATGGCATCAACATCAAGTGGTTGTGCAGGAAACTGCAGACGCTATGATTGTAGTGACATACACAAAAGTGGGTGGTTGATGACTGAAGGGTCTGTTTCCTGACTCTGTGATGTTCTCAGAACATGGACAGTGTGGGGTCGATTGCATAAAGTTCCTTCCACGTGATCCTTAGTGAGAGTTTGTGATTTCAGAAGTGGTCATAGGAACGGGAAGAATCTTGGACTGGAAACAATGGAGACAGTTCATTGATCTGAGCTTTGTCCCTTTTCTGTATTTCAGGCAGTTCTTGTTTGTGGTGCTTTTCACTACTTTCCTGTTCAACTGTGTGGAATATGATGTACTGTTTGCAAATAAGTTCATAAACCACACTGGTTCTGGGTACCCGGAGAGAAATAAAGTCACGCTCCCTGATGCAATTCTACCCACTGAGGAATGTACCACAAGGTAAGAGCCGTTGCTGGACATTTGATGGCTGAATACAGAGCTGAACCAGACAGGCAGATAGATAAATCTTTGACCCTTTTAGTTTATATTTGGTCCCAAGTTCTGCTTTTGAACCAAAGGTGAAGCTAGTGGTCATTTTATTTTAAATTTAGACATACAGCATGGTAACAGGCCCTTTCAGTTCACAAACCCATGCCCCCCAAACCCCCTCCCCCCCCATATGTTTTGAAGAGTGGGAGGAAACCAGAGCCCATGGGAGGAAACCCACACAGACACGGGGAGAAAGTACAAACTCCTTTCAGTCAGTGCGTGATTCAAACCTGAGTCGCTGGCGTTGTAATAGCATTGTGCAAAGCGGGCTGCCCAGTTTCTTCAAGTAACCCAGCAGCTCGGATGTCAGCAGACAAAGAGTTAAATGTGGAATTGGGAAGTTGCTGTAAATAATAGGCCAATCTGCCAGTTGGTCTGAGAAGGGAGCAGCTCACTGATTGGTTCTGCTAAAAAGTATTGAGTGGTGTGATGTTGGCCCTCTGGATACTGAGAACACTCTCCACAGTGAACTCAAGTGCTTACAAGCCCACATTTGTAACAGGATAATCACTAATTAATGTCAGTCAACTTTTGAAATCTAACCTGCACAGACAAATCTACCCCACGTGACACTGCTCTGCTCAGGGGAACTTTGAGACGTTAATTCTAAATTCTTTTGATGATTTGGGTTGTGAATTCAGTGGTTTAAAAAGTACTCAGAATTATCGCAGAAGTTCCTGGCCTTCTCTCTGGCCCCTACTAGACCACTGAAGTACTTTGCCATGTAATTGTAGGAAAATGCAGCACAAAATCCAACCCTAACCCATATCCGTGAGGTACATTCAGCTGTGTTGAGTTTTTTTACAAATATTTCGATACTAGAGAAAATCGCCCTGCTTTTTGATGACTTGGGATTGCATCACCCGGCGAAGAGAGGCCTGAATTCACCCAGAACGTGACCCTGAAGTTTTGCCTCGTTCTCTCAATGCCATGCCTTTAGCACAATGTGCCCTCCGCACTGCAGCTCCCAACAGTGTGGAGCTCCTATGTCATTTCCCCTCCCACAGTGCCAAACTCCCTCGCCTTTACCCCTCTGACGGTGCGGCGGTCCTGGATACCTCCTCCGTGACAGCTTGGTGCTGCTTCCTCGATAGTGGCCCCTTCGGTGCAACATTCCCTCACTTCCACAGTGGAGTGTGCTGTCAACACTCTGGAAGGGAACTGAAGTGAAAGTCAGGCATGTCACCCACTGAGCTGGTGCAGACGTTGTGGCCATACTGGTTATCTGGGGTTAATGGAAATGGTTGAGGGTGATGGTTTGTGCCAGTTACACTGTGTCAGAGAGGGTTGGAGGTGGTGTCATTGACAGCATTTGAAGTCAGTGGTTCTCAGCCTTTATTTCTACTTGCCTTAAGTAATCCCTTATTAACAATAGCACCTAGAAGGACATCTGTGGTTAGTAAGGGATTATGTGAGTGGAGAGAAAAAAAGGGTTGAGAACCACTGAGATAAGAGGTGTCAAGATCAGCCGTTCTTAATGGTGGCCACAGCACATTTGGTGGGGGGGGGCCACGGACTGAAATCATAAAATATTTTTTATTCAGTCGGGAGGAGAGAAATTCAGAAGAAGCCCACTAAACTTGTCTGCTTCTCAGGGAAGGGGGCCCATAAACTTTGAGCAGAATCCTCAGGAGGCAATCGTCAAAAAAAGGTTGAGAATGGCTGGCCTAAATTAACTTCTGAGCTATAGAAGGGTGCAGGCCGAGTGCTGGACGAAGGGATTCATATGGAAGGGTGGATGTGCTGACCCAAATGACCTGTCTCCAGTCTACGCGATTATACAGCTACCACCTGCTTTTAGGACAGAGGTGAGGAGGAACTGCTTCTCCCGGAGAGTAGTGAATCTGAAATTCTCTGCCCAAGGAAACAGTAAAGGCTGCCTCATTAGATATAGTTAAAACCTAGGTTTTTGCATCATAGGGGAATTTAGGATTTGGGGCCACAGACAAGTAGGTGGAGCTGAGTCCACAATGATATCAGACATGATCTTATTGAATGGTGGAGCAAGCTCGACGGGCCGGATGGGCTCCCTCATGATCCCATTTTCCTGCATTATTTGATCCAATTAAGTTGGCCTCTACATTTTTTGAGAAAATGTTCCATAGTTAAATAATCCTTTGTTTTGAAGGTTGTTTTGATTCTTTCTCCTGAATGATGTTTTAAAATATTTTATGTCCTCTATGATGGAATCCTCCACCCAGATTCCACTTCCTCTGGAAGTTCATCCCAGATATCATAGAACATTACAGCACAGTCCAGACCCTTTGGCCCACAATGCTGTGCCGACCTATACAAACCGACTCAACACTCTAAGCCTCACACCTGTAAACCTCCATTTTTCTTGCATCCTTGTGCCTGACTAAGAGTTTTTAAAATGTCCCTATTGTTCCAGCCTACACCACCACCCTGGAAGCACATTCCAGGATCCCACTACAACCTATGTTTTTTTAAAAAAAACTTGCCCCTGATGTCTCCCCTAAACCTTCCTCTCCTCACCTTGCACAGATATCCTCTGGTGTTTGCTTCTCTTGCCCTGGGAAAAAGTCCATCTTACCTATGCCTCTCATAATCTTGTAGACTCTGAACTTGCCTCTCATCCTTCTTCACTCCAGAAAGAAAATCCCTACCTCTGTTAACCTTAACCACTGAGCTGGGCTTGTTTTCCCAGGATCAAAGGTGACCTGCAGAAGTTTTTGAGATGATTAGAGATGGAGTCAATGGTCAAAATCTTTTTCCCCTTGTAGGGGTATCAAAAACAAGAGGGCATAGGTTTTTTGTGAGAGGAAGGAGATCTGAGGGGCAAGTTTTTATTTTTTTGTACTGTTACGAGCCCAGAGGACCCCAAAACCTAGCAGCAATAGATATTCACCAAGACAAATGGTTACTTAAACAAAAGTTGCTTTTAATTATCTTTAAACATGAAAACAGAATCACCTTTAACTTATCACTATTGACTTAACTAACCCAACTTAACCCCCCTTCTAATTCTAAGTGCACGTGTATGTAATGTGTGTGTAAGTTCAGAAAAGTTATTTGGTTCACAGTCCAATCTCACTTCTCATCCCTCCAAGTTCACTGGTTGCAGGAAATCCTTATACTGTGCACAGATTTTAACATTTATAAAGTTCGCCAAGCTTTGGTGCTTGAAAGGTAAATGGTTACTGGTCAGGAAGGTTCTTGTTGGTTTGTTGTTTGCTGGACACCCACAACTGATTCCTTTTTCATCAGTCACTTCAGTGTCTTACTGAAGAAACTTGCCCCCTCAGGGTTCACCAGATGATAACCTCTTTCTTTTAGGTCACCACAGAGTTCCTTTTTGTTTCACTTATTCCAAGTGAAATATTAGACAGCCAGTCCACTCCTTTTGCATGAACCACAAGGGCTTTGACCAGGCTGAACTAAGAACTCACAACCCGTCTTCCAAATGGGGTTTTCCACAAGCTTGCCAGCTTGTCCTGTTCTAGTCCCACTTGTTTTGTGTGTGTGTGTGTCTCTCTCTCTCTCTGAGAGAAAGTCTGTTTGACACTCTCTGCTTTCAAAACCACATGACCGTCTTAGAATAGCAAGTTCCACTCCATACAGAAGTCGGCTCCGACAAGCTCTTTCATCTGTTGCCTTTTTGTAAACAACAATCCATTAGTGAAGTCTCTTGGGCACTCTCCAAAGCTTTTGCAAAGGCTCTGAGGCCCCAACATGTCTAGCATGAGCAGAGCTCCAGTATTTTAAATAAGATCTGTTTTAAAGTGTTTGTATGTGACCGACACTAACAAACCTGCCCCAATTTATCTCCCAAAAACATACCTATATTCCATCACAGCACTGAGAGTGTTGATATCTGAAGTTTGCTATCAGAGGAAGGGGGGGAGTGGGGGGAACCAGATACGTTTAGGATGTACGAATGTAAGAGATAATCTGTTACTGCTCACAGAAGATCCCTTCTCACTGCACTAGGTATTTTGAAAACAAATAAACTTCGTAAACTTTAAAAAAAACATTTGAAAACCTTCAGACGGCCTCCGAAGCAGGCATGCATGGAGGGATATAAAAACATGGGTAAGTGGGATTAGTATTGAAGGGCAAAGTCAGCAAGGTCATGGTGGGCTGATGAGTCTGTTATTACGCTGTACAATTGTTTAAAACATTTCAGTTTGCCAATCCACAGTTGCAAGTCCTCTTTAAACTGGCTCAGATTTCAACCACTCGGTCCTAGGCTCCCACACTGTCTGTTTGAGTATAGTGGCCCCTGGGCAACAGGGTCACCACTGTATTGGTGGCTGTTTTCTACAGCACAGTACAAGTAGATTTCGTCCATTTAAGCCCATGCCCCCACCCCCCCCCCCCCCCAATTACACCTGTAGAACCATAGAACATTACAGCCCAGAAACAGGCCATTAAGCCCTTCTAGTTGATGCTGAACTATTAATCTGCCTTGTTTCAGTGACATGTAACCAGTTCATAGCCGTCCATACCCCTCCCATCCATGTACGTGTCCAAATTCTTCTTAAATGTTAAATTGAGCCCACATTCATCACCTCAGGTGGCAGCTCATTCCACACCCCCACCATTCTCTGTGTGAAGAAGTTCCCCTGAACTTTTCCCCTTTCACCCTTAACCCATGTCTTCTCACCTATCCTCATTGGAAAAAGCCAAACTACATTTACTCTGACTCTCTCTGTCAAATCTCTCCTCATTCTTCTAGGCTCCAGGGAATAAAGTCCTAACCTGTTTAACCTTAACATGTAGCTCAGTTCCTGAAATCTGGGCAATGTCCTAGTCTATGTTCTCCGCACTCTTTCTATCTTATTGATCTCTTTCCTGTAGTTTGGTGACCAAACTGCACACAATTCACCAAATTTGGCCTCATCGTTGTCTTATACAACATCCTAACTCCTGAATTACTTTGATCCTTGAAGACTAATATGCCAAAAGCTCTCTTTACAAACCCTATTACAACCCTATCCACCTGTGGTTCCGCTTTCAGGGAATTATGTATCTGTATTCCAAATTAACCAACGGCCCCTGCACCTTTTGAAGGGTGGGAGAAATCCCAGGGAAAACCCATGCAGAGACGGGGAGAACACCTTATGGACAACGGCGGATTCGGACCTGGATTGCTAATACTATAATAGCGTCACGCAAACCCTGCTGCCCTCGGAGTGCCACAGAGAAACAATACATACAGTTTATGGACTTCTTTGTGTCTGATTCCACCTAGTTCATCTGTTAATCCATTTCCACTCTACTATTCCCCTGAATGCCTTTTTCCTTTCCAATATCTGCCTCAGTCACCAATCTTTCTTCCTGCCTTTTTTCTATTCTCCTTCCCTGGGTATCTCAGTTAGTGTCTTCTTAGTGAGTTTGCTCTCCCTATCTAGATGTCTCCTTTGGCTCTTTATCTCTTTTTAAAAAAAAAAATCGAAAGTCTGTATGCTCAGAAAATCTGAAATAAAAACATGGCACTACTCAGCAGATTGGGCAGGATCTATGGGAAGAGAAACAGTAAACCCTTCATGTTAAAACCTTTGGTCAGGACTAGGGAACAGAGAAAACAAGTTGGCTTCCAAGTTGGAGGAGGGATGGGGAGTACAAAGGCTGAGACCAGAGTTGCTGTGTGGATAAGCCTGACTTTGTGGTCACTGGAATCACAGTAGACATGATGAAATAATCACACAAGGTGTTTTTCGAGTGAATCAAACGGATTTACTCTTCATCACCTGCGCAACCTTTTAAAACCCAGAATCACGCATTTGACACATGCTGACATCACATGGCTGGTTCAATGCCATTCTGGGAGTTGTGGTGCCGCCATAGTGCTACTACGCTGTGCCACCCCCCCCCCCCCCAAAAAAAAGCAGGCAGAAATGTTTGTCTGTCTTAGGTGATTGACCTCTGCGACGGACTGTTGGCTGCTGCAGTGGGGAAGACTTGTCCACATGACCTGGTTCAAGCCTGTCAATAATGAAAGACTGCGGTTTCCCTCCAATGTCCAAAATACAGGTTGACCTAGTTTATCTGAGTATCCTATAGAGTCCTTTGTAAGGAGTCTATAAAGATTGACCAAGTGTTCCCCTACAGACGAAGACATATTTGCAGTTTTTGAGGTCTTCAGGCACAAAGGAAGAGTGTTCTCAATGCGATGATGGTGGTATAAGGGTCAATTTTCCCACCATCTCCCTTAGCCTGGTCAACAGTTCTTTAGCATCATCACTGGAGTTGGAATGGTAGGGGATGAACTTCCCTGGAACCACCAATGGTGCCCCTACACGAGCTCTGGAGATGAAACTTGGAGGTCCTCCTTTGAAGTTGTTCTAATGCCCAGTAATACCCAGGGCAGCTCATCAGCCCACGTCGGGCCCTCTAACCGAGCCATCAAGGCCGACGAGATATCGATGAAATCTTTCCACCATTCCATTGGCCTGGGGATGATAGGCATTTGTATGGTGAATTGTTGCAGCAAGACAAGGCGGTCCACAGTGAGGAAGAAAATTGTGGTCCTCTATCCAAAGTAACATACGCCGGTAAACTAAAACGAGACACCCAGGAACTGAGGAAGGAACGCCTGAGCACAAGTGTCTGTAGGTCAATTGGGTGGCACAGGCTGGTAGACCAGAAGGGCCTGTTATCATGCAGTATGTCTAAATTTAAATTTTGAATGTTTACTGAACATTTTTCAGTGGTGTACCAAGGTCATTGGCAGGTTGCAGGAAAACCACTGCGTTTATGTCATGGCATGTTGATAAGTAGCTGGCCCACATGCTCTTTTTCTCTCCATGTTGAGTCGCTGCCAGTGCACGGCCGGTGCTGGCTCCTTGCTCACTGTGATCCAGTCTCACTACTGTCTCCACCAATCTTTTAATAAATCCCTGCCTGCTGTGGCTGGCTACAGTCCCACCTTTGAGTAACAAGGATGTGGGCTTCAAGCCCTGCTTCAAAGAAGTGAGCACTGAAGTCTGGGGTAGCAATCCCAGTACAGTTCCCAGTTTTTCTTTCTGAGGCAACGTGAAACAAGAGACCATCTGTCCCCTCAGCCGAAGGTAACTAATCTGACAGCAGCATTTTGAAGAAAAGCATGAGTTATTCCTGGTGTCCTGGTCAAACACCACATATAAAGGGGTGATCTAGTCATTATCAGATTGCTATTTGAGGGTGGGAGTGAGAATAAATTGGAAACAGCTGTTTAAGGGTGAGAGCACAGAAGTCATGTGGAGGAAGTTTGGGGACCACTGGGAAAAGGAAAAGGGAACCGTAGCTGAAAAAACAGTTCAGGCAGCTAGTCAAGGGGAAGAAGGAAGCGTACATTAGATATAGGAAGCAGGAAACAGGAAGGGCTCATGGGAAGTATATGGTAGCCAGGAAGGAGCTTCAGAAAGAACTTAGGAGAGGTCATGCCCCTTTAAGGCCTTGACATGCAGGATTAAGGAGGACTCCAAGGTTTTCTATGCATACTTGAAGAACAGAAGGATGACGAGAATGAAGGTGGGGCCGCTAAAGGATATGGGAGGCACCGTGTGCCTGGAGGTGGAGGAGGTTGGGGAGGTACCTAAATTAACACTTTGCATCATTATTCACAAGAGAAAAGGACCTTGATCAGGGTGAGGTGGGAATAGGACAGGCCTGTGTGTTGGACAATGTGGAGATTGAGGAAGTGGAAATGTTGGATCTTCTTAAAAACATCAAGATTGATGTCCCCGGGGCCGGATGTGATATACCCCAGGCTGCTGTGGGAAGTGAGAGAAGAGGGAGCTGGGAAAGAAGCGATAATCTTTGAATCCTCTTTGGCCGCAGGGGAGGTGCTGGAGGATTGGAGAATGGCCAATATAGTCCCCTTGTTTAAAAAAGGTAACAGGGAAAATCCTGGGAATTATAGACTGGTGAGCCTTCCGTCAGTGGGGTCCAAACTATTGAAGAGGATTATTTTTTTTTGAAAATTTATTTAAAAGTTTTACGAAATGCATACATACAAAAAAAACCCTACCGCCCCACTTCCCACCTCAACCACCCCCTACAACCCACCCCCCTCCCCCAGAGCTAAAAAACCCAATTATGCCGGGTATTTAATGGTTGCTGTTTGGTGTGCCAACCCTTTACATCGCAAATAACGACATTTATTTAATATCCAAACCCATACATTTCAAATATTAATTCCACATTTTAACTAAAAAAGGATAATTATTTTGCAAATTATAAGTTATCTTCTCCAAATAAAGACAGGATTGTAATTCATTGTGCCATCTTTTTATTTTCAATTCAACATAACTTTTCCATGTAATAGCTATACATTTTCTAGCTATAAATGCAGTTTTTGGGGTTTTCCAATTGCAATCCTGTCATCAATGTATTCATATAACCCAGTACACACACCAACGGGTAAAGTTGCAAATCCATCTTAAATAAATCTTGCATTTACTTTATCCGTACCCCTCATGTAAGATCATCCCTCAGCCTCCGACACTCCATGAAATACAGACCCCTATAACTCCACCCCTCCAGTCATGGCATCATCCTGGCGAATCACCTCCACACCCCTTCCAGCTTATTGATGTCCTTCCTGTAGCTGGATGACTGGAACTACACACAGTTCTCCGAGGGTAGTCTCACCAATGCCAGGTACAGCTGTAACATGTGTTCCCAACGTTTGTACCCAATGCCCGTCCAATGAAGGCCAGCTGCCAAACACCTTCTTCCCTATCATGTTCACCTGAGTGTTCACTGCCGCGAAAATATGCAGCTGAACCCCTTGGTCTCTCTGTCCTGCCAAGTGGTGACAGTTCAGTCACTTCCTCATTCCCTGAGAGGAGATCCAGTGTTGTACCCACTTTGGTCGGTCCCTCAGTCTGTGAAAGCACAGAGGTAACGAGGAGGACGTTTAGAGACCACCAGCAGGGTTTTTGATAAGTTTGTCCCACTGGGAAAGGAAAATGTGGTTGGAAAAGGGAAACTTGGCTGATGAAACAGGTCAGGCAACTAGTCAAAAGGAAGAAGGAAGCGTACATTAGATATAGGAAACAGGAAGGGCTCATGAGAAGTATATGGGAGCCAGGAAGGAGCTTAAGAAAGGACTTACGAGAGCTCGAAGGGGGCAGGAAAAGGCCTTGGCATGTCGGATTAAGGAGAACCCCAAGGGGTTCTATGTGTATGTGAAGAACAGAAGGATGATGAGAATGAAGGTGGGGCCGCTAAAGGATAAAGGAGACAACGTGCCTGGAGGTGGAGGAGGTTGGGGAGGTCCTAAATGAATACTTTGCTTTAGTATTCATAAGTGAAAAGGATCTTGATCAGGGTGAGGTCGAAATTGAACAGGCCTGTATGTTGGACAATGTGGAGATTAAGGAAGAGGGAGTATTGGATCTTCTTAAAAATATCAAGATTGTTAAGTCCCTAGGGCTGTATGCGATATACCCAGGCTGCTGTGGGAAGTGAGAGAAGAGAGAGCTGGAGCAGTACTTTGATCTTTGAATCCTCTTTGGCTGCAGGGGAGTTGCCAGAGGATTGGAGAATGACAAATGTAGTCCCCTTGTTTAAAAAGGGAGAATCCTGGGAATTCTAGACTGGTGAGCCTTATGTCAGGGGTGTGTAAACTCTTGGAGAGGGTTCTTAAGGATAGGATCTATGAGCATTTGGAGAAGTTCTGTTTACTCAACGATAGTCAGCATGGCTTTATGAAGGGAAGGTTGTACCTCATGAGTCTAATTGAATTTTTTGAGGAGGTAACAAAAGAAATTGATGAGGGTAGGGTGATAAATGTGGTCGACATGGATTTTAGCAAGGCATTTGACAAGGTCCCCCATGAGAGACTTATCCAGAAAGTCATGCGGCCCGGGATCAGTGGAATCTTGGCCATGTGAATAAAAAATTGGCTTGTTGAAAGAAAGCAGAGAGTAGTAGTGGAAGGAAAGTATCTGCCTGGAGGTCGGTGACTAGTGGAGTGCCAAAGGGTCTGTTCTGGGACCCCTGCTCTTTGTGATGTTTATAAATGACCTGGATTAAGAAGCAGAAGGATGTCAGTAAGTTGGCAGATGACACGAAGGTTGGAGGAGTTGTGGTTGAAACTGAAGGTTGTCAAAGGTTACAAGAGGATATAGACAGGATGCAGAGTTGGGCAGAAAATTCGCAGATGGAGGTCAATCCAGATAAGTGTGAGGTGATACATTTTGGAAGGACAAACCAGAAGGCTGAGTCCAGGGTTAATGGTCGGTTACTTCAGAGTGTGACCTTGAGGTCCAAATCCATGTATCCCTCAAGGACGCCACACAGGTTGATAGGATAGTTAAGAAGGTCTATGGGATGCTGGGATTCATTAATAGGGGATTGAATTCAGGAATTGAGAGGTCATGTTGCAACTCTACAAATCTCTGGTGAGACACACTTGTGTTCGGTTCTGGTGACCTCATTACAGAAAGGATGTGGAAGCTGTGGAGAGGGGGCAGAGGAGATTTACCAGGATGATGCCTGGACTGGGAAACAAGTCTCATGAGGCAAGGTTAGCAGAGCTGGGACTTTTCTCTTTGGAGCGTAGAAGGATGAAAGGAGACTTGATAGAGATTATGAGAGTAATAGATAGGGTGGACTGCCAGCACCTATTTCCCAGGGCAGGATCAGCAAACACCAGGCGACATGTGTGCAAAGTGAAGGGAGGGAAGTTTTGGGGAGATGTCAGGGGTAAATTTTTTACACAGAGATATGGGGGCCTGGAATACCTTGCCAGGGATGGTGGTGGAGGTTGAAACATTGGTGCATTTAAGAGAAATAAAAATTGAGGGTTATATATTAGGGAAGGTTTAGTGCTTTTTTTAGGAAGGAATTTATGGGTTGGCGCAACACCAAGGACCAAAGGGCCTGTACTGTGCTCTATTGTTCGATGTTCTAAGTAAAAAGAAGCAAAAATTAGTAAGTAGAAAAGAATTGGAAAGTTTTTAAAAACTTGTCAAAGGTAACTAAAAATACTTACTAGGAGGGAAAAGATTAATTATTAAAATAGGCCAGCAAATATTATCAAAGCTTCTTCAAGTATATAAAGAATAAAAGAGAGCTGAGAGTAGATATAGGACCACTAGAAAATGACACTGGAGAAATAATAATGGGAGACAAGGAGATGGCCAGAGGATCTAAATGAGTATTTTGCATCAATCTTTACTGTGGAAGACACTAGCAGCCTACCTGATGTTGAAGGGTATCAAGGAAGGGAAGTGAGTGCAGTTACTACTTTAATGGAAAAGGTGCTCAGAAAGCTGAATGGTCTAAGGATGGCTAACTCTTCCGGACCCGATGATTGCACCCTCTGGTCTTGAAAGAAGTAGCGGTAGAAATTGTGGAGGCATTGGTAATAATCTTTCAGGAATCAATAGATTCTGGTATGATCCTGCAGGACTGGAAAATTGCAAATGTCATCCCACTCTTCAAGAAGGGAATGAGGCAGCAGAAGGAAATTATAGTTAGGTTAGCTTGATGTCAGTGGTTGGGAAGATGTTGGAATCGATTGTAGTGGATGAGGTTACGGAGTACGCACATGACAAGATAGGTAAAGCCAGTGTGGTTTCCTCAAGGGAAAATCTTACTGACAAACCTATTGGAATTCTTTGAAGTGACAAGCAGGCTGGATATGGGAGATGCAGTGGATGTGTGTATTTGGATTTTCAGATGGCATTTGACAAGGTGCTGCACATGAGACTACTTAGCAAGACCCTATGTTATAACAGTGTTTATGTACTAAACCAGCAGTAATGGGAATTCACCACAGACGATGGTACTTTCAAAGCAATCATTTTTTATTATTAATTATTAATAACAAAATTTTATTTAACTTTAAACTTAACTCTAACTTAACTCCATTACACACTAATATGTGTTTAAGCTTGATTCGAGAGAGTCTCAGATTTAAGATTGAAGAGGGAAAATTATAAGGGGAACATGAGGGGAAATTTCTTTACGCAAAGGGTGGTAGGGATGTGGAATGAGCTTCCGGCAGACATGGTCGAGGCAGGATCATTGGTTACATTTAAGGAAAGACTGGATCGTTACATGGATAGGTGGGGACTAGAGGGGTATGGACCGGGTGCTGGTCAGTGGGACTAGGAGGGTGGGGATTTGCTACGGCATGGACTAGTAGGGCCGAACCGGCCTGTTCTGTGCTGTAAGTGGTTATGTGGTTAAAGCTTTAGTGTTAAAACTCAAAAGTCTTTCCTGTTGTTCAAAAGCAATTATGCAGTAGTGTGAGGCATCCGATTTCTTTAAATTGTTGCACAAAAGCAATAATGAAGAATTTTAAAACATCATGTCATCAGACCTCTAAAATTCACAAATTTCTCTTCTCGAGTCGTTTTCAGAGCAATGTTTCTTTATACGAATGATTTTCTCTCTCTTGCATGGAGATTTTGGGTATCTGTGTTCCACATGATGAATCTGTCCTCTTTTCCAAAAGGGCAGTGAAGTGGCTATCCCACAATGATTGCACAAACCCAGACAAGGGCTACATGAAATGGCCACATGAAAATGGACACAGTAGAATCTGTCTTCTTTTCAAAGAGACAGCGAAGTGCCTAAATTCTTCAAAACTACTTTTTCAGTGTTCCTCCTCTTCATCAGGAGAACATAAGAAGTCTTTTGTTACTGCAATCCTGTGTGACTTACAGGATGGTCAAGCCCCTTCAATCCTTCAATCCTGTGTTACCTACAGAATGGCCAGGCATCTTCTGGTTTCAAAATGCCCCTAATTTCAGTAATATCTTCTCTCAACCAATCTCAAATCATGTGACATGATGTCACCACTGATTCTGTTTCATTATTCCAAAGGCATGAAATATGGCACTTATATGAAGTTACTTCACATCTATATGCTAAAAGCATCTTTTCCAGAAGTTTGAGTGGATCAGATTCTGATCCATCTGCACAGCTCATCCAGCAAATGGCTTTCTTGCATACACAGCTGCTTCTCCAGCCAACACCTATTCTTTGGAGTTCTCAATGGAGAACAGTCATTATGACTGTTTGCAGTTTTGAATTAGCAGTCTTTTTAAGCAAACAGGCTTCCAGAAGAACAATAACCAAGCAGACTTTTTGACTTCCAAAATGGTTTCTCTCTGAGTGTATAAGGGTCTGTGGTGCCTGTGTGTCCCTCTCCACCTAAAAACTTTCTTTCTTTGGCTTGGCTTCGCGGACGAAGATTTATGGAGGGGGTAAATGTCCACGTCAGCTGCAGGCTCGTTTGTGGCTGACAAGTCCGATGCGGGACAGGCAGACACGGTTGCAGCGGTTGCAGGGGAAAATTGGTGGGTTGGGGTTGGGTGTTGGGTTTTTCCTCCTTTGCCTTTTGTCAGTGAGGTGGGCTCTGCAGTCTTCTTCAAAGGAGGTTGCTGCCCGCCAAACTGTGAGGCGCCAAGATGCACGGTTTGAGGCGATATCAGCCCACTGGCGGTGGTCAATGTGGCAGGCACCAAGAGATTACTAACCAAGAGAAACTAACATTCTAAGAAATATATATTTTATAACTAAAAATTAATCATAATTGCATCACAAACAGGAATAATACAAGTGTGGGAAGGACATTCTGTTTGGCAGGAAGCAAAGAGTTGGAATACAGGGATCATATTCTGATTGGCTGCCAGTTGCTAGTGGTTTTCCACAGGGGTCGGGGGTTGGGGCCACTTCTTTTTATGTTGTATATTACTGATTTTGATTATGGCATGAATGGCTTTGTGGCCAAGTTTTCAGATGATACCAAGGTAGATGGAGGAATGAGTAGGTTAGAATAAATACGGAAGCTGCCAGACAGACAGATTAGGAAAATCTCCTCCTTAAGCACACCCTCCCCCACCTCCAGTTTAAAAACCATACGGAATATTCTGGAAGGCCAAGAACCAAGAATAAGCAGAGAAGTGGCAAATGAAATACAGTGGCGGAAAATGGACAGTTGTGCACTTAGTTGGAAAAAAAGGGAAGACTATTTTCTAAATGGGGAGAAGATTGAAAATGTTCAGCTGCAAAGGGACCTGGGAGCCCTCGTGTAGGAGCCTGACGGTAAACTTGCAGGTTGAGTCGGTGGTGAAGAAAGCAAATGCAATGCTGACATTCATTTCAAGGGAAATGGAAGATAGAAACAGAGAGGTGATGTTGAGGCTTTATAAGGCACTGGTGAGATCTCACGTGGAGGATTGTGGGCTCCTCATTTAAGAAAGGATTTCAATTTTAAATTTAGACATACAGCACAGTAATAGGGCCCTTTCGCCCGCGCTGCCCAATTACACCCAGTGGACCTACAACCCCCGGTACATTTCAAACAGTGGGAGGAAAATGGAGCCCCTGCGAAAAACCCACTCAGACACAGGGAGAATGTACAAACTCCAGACAGATAGCGCGGGATGTTGGAGAAGGATCAGAGGAGGATCTCAAGAATGATTCTGAAAAGCATTTGACAGCTCTTGGCCTGTATTCATTGGAATTTAGGAGAATGAGGGGGGGATCTCATTGAAACAATTTGAGTGTTAAAAGGTGTGGATAGAGTAGATGTAGAAAGGTTGTTTCCCACGATGGGAGAGTTTAGGACAAGAGGGCACAACTTCAGGATTAAAGGGCATCTGTTAGAACAGAGGTACGGAGGAATTTCTTCAGCTAGAGGGAGATGAATCTGTGGAACTTGTTGCCAAAGGCGGTTGTGGAGGCCGGGTCATTGGATGTATTTAAGGCAGAGATTGATCGGCTATCAAAGGATATGGGGAGAAAGCCGTGCAGTGCGGCTGAGTGGGAAAATGAATCAGCTCATTACGACATGGATCGGCAGACTCAATTGGCTGAATGGCCTATTTCCATGTCTTCTGCTCTTGTGGTGAGTAGGTTGGTTCAGCTTCAGACCATTGCCAGGAAGAGGGGTGGAATTTCATCAACATAATGAATAGATGATGCGCTGTAGTCAAGGACAGTGCGCTCTTGTTTATGTCGATGCTGTGAATTGATTTCGAGAACTGAGACTATCCCCGGAGAGAGCAAAATATACTGGCCCTTGTCAGATAAATAATAGCCTTTCAATGAGAAGTTTTAAATTTGTTTAAATTTTATTTACAAAACAGTAGAAGCTGATTCCAGCCATTTAAACTTGTGCTCCACAATTAACCTACAACCCAGTATGTTTTGAATGGTGGGAGAAAACTGGAGCACCCGGGGAAAACCCACACAGACACGGAGAAAACATACCAACTCCTTACAGTCAGCGCCAGATTCGAATCCCGGTCACTGACGCTGCAACTGTGCTGCCCAATTAGTTATCTGTACTGGAACATCAGGATGAGCGGAGATGGGTTTTCACATCAAACCTTCCTAATTTTCCCAACTGCACAAAGTGGGGTGCTGGGGATAATTTAAGGGTCAAATGATCCAGAAATTCCAATCACTTCCAATCCCTTGTGGGGTTGCGGTCTCACAGTGCAGTGCTATCTATGTGGAGTTTTCACGTTCTCCCTGTGTCCATGTGGGTATCCCCCAGATGTTCTAGTTCCTTTCCATATCCCAAAAACGTGCAGGTTGATAGGCTAAATTGACCGCTGTAAACTGCCCCTAGTGTGTAGGTGAGCAGTGGAACGTGAAACAGTTTGATGGGATTGTGAGAGAACCAAGTGAGATTAATGGGTGATGTTGAATGGGTTGGCTACTGGGTCAGTTTCCTACTGTGCTTCTCTGAAAGTTCATAAGGAATTTAAGATGAGTGAATTGATCAAATAAAATGGGGTGGCACGGTTGGCATTGCAGTTAGTGTAACATCATGACAGCGCCAGTGATTGGGACTGGGGTTCGAATCCCACGTTGTTTATGAGGAATTCGTACGTTCTCCCCAAGTATGTGTGGGGTTTCCCCAGGAGCTCTGGTTTTTTCCCATTGTTCAAAAAGTATCAGGGGTGTATGGTAATTGGGTGTAAATTGGGCAACACGGACTTGTGGACCAGAAATGCCTTGTTACCAGGCTGAGGGGGGATTTGATAGAGGTGTTTAAGATAATGAGAGGGATAGATAGAGTTGATGTGGAAAGGCTTTTCCCATTGAGAGTAGGATACAAGAGGTCATGGGTTGAGTGTTGACGGGCAAAGGTTTAGGAGTAACGTGAGGGGAACTTCTTTACTCAGAGAGTGGTTACTATGTGGAATGGGCTTTCGAGAAAGGTGGTGGAGGCAGGGTTAATTTTGTCATTTAAGAAAGAGTTGGATATGTATATGGATGGGAGGGGGATGGAGGGATATGGGGAGAGTGTTGGTAAGTGGGATAGAGGAGGGTACTTGGATCAGTGCGGACTTGAAGGGCCAAATTGGCCTGTTTCTGTGCTTTAATTGTTATATGGTTTTGGTTATATGTTTAAATTTAAAATATGCTAGCATCAGTAAATGTCCATGAAATGACTGCAGTGTAGAGAAGAACATTAGCAATCATATCTTGTCCTGGTTTAGTGTGATATTTTCTTCCCTGCTACCATTGACCATCATGGGGAGGGGATCAGAGGGGAGGGCTCCACGTTCAGATGTCAAAATCTTCAGAAGTGGAAAATGACACTTACAAGTGAGAGGTGATGCTTTAGCATTATGTTGTTCCACCAGCTGAACTTAGCCAACAGTACTGCACTCTTTCAGTAAGGACCCTTTTCAGAAAAGACCCTATGTGGTTCCACCAGCTGAACTTAGCCAACAATACTGCACTCCTTCAGTAATGACCCTTTTCAGTAAGGACCCTATGTTGTTCCACCAGCTGAACTTAGCCAATAATACTGCACTCCTTCAGTAAGGACCTTTCTTAATTTGCTTTTTAGACGATAAATCAATACTGCATTTTTTATTATTCATTATGCTAAAGTTACAAATACTTCATTTGTCTACAATTCAGGTTATTTACATTGAACACGTTACAAATTGAAACATGATTGTCAATACCGTCAAACCCTTGGGGGTGGGTGGGTAACTGTTCCTGGAGACCCTCCAAACTGCCCTGAGCACTGAGTGCTCCTTCTCCAGGGAGACACAGACACACTGGTGTCTTTAGAAGATGGGCAGGCAGTCAACCTGCGCTGGACCCTCAACTGCCCACTGCTTGGTCCCATGGATGGCCATCTTGGTCAGGTCCAGTACAAGACTGATTAGCACAACTCTCAACCGACCTTCCCTCCTCCGTACTGGGTGCCCAAAGATCAGGCTGAAATGCGACCAGAACTTGAGGAGCAACCCCTTCAAGCCTGCGAGCAGGAGCTGTGCCCTCGCACACTCCGTGTCTCCATAAAACACAGTCTCAACCAAGCCGCTGAAGTGACAGACAGCTGATGTCTGTGAATCAACTCAACTCATGACTAGACCCATCACCTTCGAGCTTCTTTGATAAGTAAAGAACAGTAAACAGGTAATAAATGTAAACAAATTTCAATACAGAGAGAACAAAAAAAATTAATAAAGTGTAGAATTAATAAAGAGCCCTTAAATGAGTCCGTGATTGAGTTTGTTGTTGAGGAGTCTGATGGTGGAGAGATAGTAGCTGTTCCTGAACCTGGTAGTGCGAGTCTTGTGGCTCCGACACCTCCTTCCTGATGGCAGCAGTGAGAACAGAACCTGTGCTGGGTGGTGTGGATCCTTGAAGATTGCTGCTTGATGATTACTATGTACTCCATAGTGGGGAGGGTTTTGCCTGTGATGTCCTGGAATGTGTCTTCTACATTTTGGAGGGCTTTACGCTCAGGGGTATTGGTGTTTTCATACTAGACTGTGATGCAGCTGGTCAGCACACTTTCCACCACACTGCTGTGGAAATTTGCCAGGGTTTCTGGTGTCATACCAAACCTCTGCAAACTCCTGAGGAGTTTTCTTCACGATGCCATTAGTACGTTGGGTCCAGGAAAGATCCTCTGAGGTAGATTCCCAAGAATCCTCCATTTTCACACTCTGTAATGGCCGGGGTCCCATCGCTCCCCACCATTACTTTTGTGCATTTTCCAACTGTGGTTGTTGGGGACAAGTATCACGAACACATTGCCATGTTCCAGTGATACCAAAGAATTCCTGGTCATTGAAGTCGCTGGCCCAACGCGACTCCTGTATGGTCTAGGTCTTACAGAAGACAGGCCTGGCACATTTACAAAAAACAAACAAACTAGACCACTCTATTAATAATAGTTCACAACAGTAGAGGGCAAGTCTCAAGTTGATTGAAGTCATGCTAACTCAATTCTTCTCAGACCACACCATCCTGTATTCCCCACGTCAAAACTAGAGTCCGAGATGCGAGTCCTTTATCCAGACATTGAGATAGCAGAGTGATAAATAGAAGGTCCCAGATGCCTTGTGAACTGGCTCCTTGGCAATGCGCCAAAGCCTCCCGAACTCCTCAAAGGTGAAGCCAAGGTTTCCAGGCCTTTGTGACACCATCAAAAAGTCATCAACAATCGTCTGCTAAGCCATTCAGTGATGAACCGGCAGTGACTCACCAATATTTACCTTTTAACAAGCAAATTTGTCAAAGATGGTAGTTGCACAGTGGAGTTTAATCCACCCTGGCAAACTGCCAGCTGATGGCTGGAACTGTGGAGTTGGAGACAGCAGAACTTTACTCACAAGCAGCAGACTTATTCTTAACAAGAGGTTTCCTGAGTTCTTCCACACCTCGCACACAAAACCTTTCCATTCAAATCCCGTTTCACCCAGTTAAATCATTTATCCTTCTCTGTCTTCCCAGCGGTGCGGACCATGACTTCTGCACTGCCCCTCCCACAGTGTGACCCCCCCTCAGTACTGCCCCTCCCATAGTGACCCCCCCAGTACTGCCCCTCCCACAGTGTGACTTTGGACTGTAAATTGCAGGCCTCTGGGGAGTGTTGCAGAGCAGAGAGACCTGAGGGTATAGTTTTATTGCAATTAATTGTCACTTCTCAACATTGGAAAAATGTGGGACATCTGAATGAATGATGGAAATGCAAAATAATCAGATCAGATAATACTTATTGTCATGTAATAAAGCAGAAATGTAATATTATACAAAACTGGCTTTAGTCTGCCATAAGGCAGATAAAGATTCACCATTAGCATTGCTCGGTGCCCCTTAACAGTCAGAGAAAGAGAAGCAAAAGAAAGTCCCGTCATTGTCACTGAGTGTCCATGGATTCACTTCCAGCGCTCCTGCAGCCTCTGCACTTGCTCAGACCAGTTTCACTCAAACCATCAGAAAACCGAGCTACAGGTCCTAACTTCTGACACAATAAGGAAATCTTCAGGAATCCTGCTTATCCTCAGCACCCTCTCGAATCCCAGTGAGTGTTCTCCCTGTGACTGGTGCCCTGTACCACTGTTGTACACATGCACCGCCATCTTGGGCACAGACCCCATGGTTAAAGGATTTTAAATAAAACTCCATTGGCTCCTTCCACAGGCCATTTAAAGCCTGTGTGGAGCCTTTGGCACTCGGACTGGGTGGTAGGACCCTGTGGGGGAAGCGCTGTATCCCTGCTTTCGCCAGGTCTACACTGCAGCACTGCCACCATCTACATTGCGTTCTCTCTGTGTTTCTAATTTTCCCTTTCGTGAATGTGGTTTGTAAATTGGGGTTGTCACTTCAACCACGAAGGTGCGTGGTGCCTTGTTACTTCCTTCTTCCATTTCTGTTCCAGGATTCGGAATAATGGTTGGATTATCTTCCTCCTGATCATGGCTGTTGTGTTTTGGATCTATCGACTAGTCAAAGTTATCTGCAATCTCCTGAGCTACTGGGAAATCAGAATGTTCTACATCAAAGCACTGAAGATCCCCACGGTACAGCCCACAGCTCTCTAGGGACTTTTGGAAAGCTCACACCCAATGATCCATTGTGTCAGTGTGGTTGGGAGGGTTGTGGTTTTGCTCATTTCTTGATACACTTAAGGGTCTAACTGGACAAACCCAGAGGCATATCCCTGTGTGTGGCTGTTGTAAACACAAGTATAGGTTACTGCTGCCATTTGTTCCAAACACCTATGCCAGGATGTTCAGGAATGGGATGCTCACTCTTCTTAATGTCTACATTGGAGCCATGCCGCACGAGAGCACTGTTGTGAGTTTCATTCAGGAGCCCAATGACTGCAGGAAAGAAACTGTTTTCAAACCTGTTTGTGCGCACACTCTTGACCCCCTTGAGCTATCTCTCTGATAGGGGGATGGAGATGGGTCCTTTGTTATGTTCTCTGCCTTTCCACGGCAGTGAAAGGAGCTGATAATTTTTAGATTTTGTTCATTTTCAAACTGTGGGTGAAGAACTCAAGAATTAGGACCAGGAGGAGGCCATTTGGCCCATTGAACCTGCTCCACTACTCCGTAAGGTCATGGCTGATCTGGCAGTGGACTTGGTTCCACACTCACCTTTTCCCCATAACCCTTAATTCCCCTACTATGTAAAAATCTACCCAACTGCATCTTAAGTATATTGAGGCAGCCTCTACTGCTTCTTGGGTAGAGAATTCCACAGATTCATTGCCCTCTGGGAAAAGCAGTTCCTCCTCTGTCCTAGATCTACTCCCCTGAATTTATTTACACTTGCCTAGTTCTCATTTTACTGACCAGTGGAAACAACATTTCAGCTTCTACCTTTATCCCTTTCATAATTTTATTGTTTCGATAAGATCCCCTTTCATTCTTCTGAATTCCAGCGAGTATAGACCCAGACAACTCAATCTCTCCTTGTAGGGCAACCCTCCCCCTCATCTCTGGAATCAACCTGGTGACCCTCCTCTGCACCACCTCCAAAGCCAGTCCATCCTTCCTCAAGTAAGGAGACCAGAACTGCATGCAGTTCTCCAGATGCAGCCTCATCAATACCTTGTACAGTTATAGCAAAAAGCTCCATGTTCCTAAATTTAACCCATCTAGCAAAGAACGACAACATCCCATTTGCTTTCTTGATTACCTGTCGTGTAAAGGATGTGGGGAGAGAACCTTTTTTATGATGCAGGTACAAGCACTCCCAGATTTCTGTACAACACACCACTTTCCCTTCAAAAGTGGATGAAATTTGTGATATGTTCATGACAATAAAATCTGATTCTGACCTCTTATTCACCAAACTTTTACTCCATTTGCTGGACACTCTCTCTCATTCTCATACTCTCTCTCTCTAACCCCACCACCTCTCCACCCACTGCACAACTTGCTTTTCCACTTTATAAAGTATCATTACACTCAGCCCCCTCTTCCAAATTGTTCATATATCTCGTGAACAATGGTGGGCCCAGCACCAAACCCCTGCTGCATTCTGCTCACTTCTAATTACCAACTACAGAAACAGCCATTTATCCTAACTCTTGAGTTCCTCTAACCTCATGACATCCTCAAAAGAGCTCTAGAAAATTTGTCCAACAGGACCTACCCTTCCTGAATTCCTGCTGCGTCTAAAAACACAGAAATGCAGGAAGAACTCAGGTAATCTTGCAGTGTCCATATAAGGTAAAGATATATTACTGACGTTTTGGGCCCGAGGCCTTCCTCAAGGGATAAGTTAAAGCAGGCAGGTATTCAGTAAAGACTAAGAGAAAGGTGAAAGAATGGGAAAGAGAGGAGACTAGACCAACAAAACAGTGATAATTGGATATGGTAATAGGAAGGGTGAGAATTGATTTTGCCTCTTTGAAAAGAGATAGAGGGAAAAGAAAGAGGGACAGAGCTGGAAGAAAGGAGACATGGGGACAAAGATGGTGGGGAGGGGTGGTGTTTAACAGAAATTGGAGAAGTGAATGTTAATGCTATCTGGTTGGAGGGTGCCCACACAGAAGATGACATGTTGGTCCTCCAATTTGCAGGTGTGCCTGCCTAATGAAACAATTTCTATCCAGATGCTCCCGACATCCTTTTTTGAAGAGTGATGTGACATTTCTGGAGGATAGCGTACAGGAGAAGGGATGTAATGTTGAGATTCTGTAAAGCACTGGTGAGACCTCACTTGGAGTTTTGGATGCCGTATTTGAGAAAAGGCGTGCTGCTGTTAGAGAAGGTTCAGAGAAGATTTACTAGAATGATACCTGGAATAAAAGGATTAGAATATGAGGAATAAAAGCTCTTGAACTATACTTGGAGTACAGAAGAATGAAGGGAGACCTCATAGAGCAGGGATGGCCAATCTTTTAATTTTTAATTTAGACATACAACACAGAACAGGCCATTTCAACCTACAAGTACGTGCCAGGGCTGGAGGTTAATTGGTTGGCTCTTGGACTGTCATCGGTGGAGTAAAGAAGGATGAAGGAGGCATTTCAAATGCTGAAAGGCCTGGACAGAGTAGATGTGGCAAGGATGGGAAGTCTAGGACAAGAGGCACAACCTCAGGATAAAAGAACTTCAATTTAAAACGGATGCGGAGAAATTTCTTTAGCCAGAGAGTCATGAGTCTGGAGCTTGTAGCCACAGGCGACCATGGAAATGAGGTCATTGGGTGTATTTAAGGCAGAGATTGACAGGTATTTGATGAGTCAGGGTATCAAGGGTTATGGGGAGAAGGCCAGGAGGTGGGGCTGAATGGGAGAATGGATGAGCCCATGATTAGAATGAATGGTAGGGCAGACTCGATGGGCCAATAGGCCTACTCCTGCTCCTGAATCTTGTGATCTTGTGACATTTGTTCTCTTCCAATCTGCCAGGACCTGCTCAGGGTACAGAGCATTTTGGTGAATGACCACAAATGCTTGGTGGGGTAACCATGACAGGATTTTCTCCGTCACTCCTGGGCCTTTGGGCTCCTCGCCGGCTGGTCGCTGATTCTCCAGCTGAGAGCCCAGGAACAGATCCAGTGTGTGAACCTGCTGGGGCATCGGCTGACCATGGCCTTTCCTTCCCTCTCCAGGTCGAGCTGTGTAATTACACATGGCAGGAGGTGCAGGCCCGGCTCATCCAGCTGCAGCGGGAGCAACAGATGTGCATCCACAAGAAGGAGCTGACAGAACTGGACATCTATCACCGCATCCTCCGCTTCAAGAACTACATGGTGGCCATGGTGAACAAGTCGCTGCTGCCCGTGCGCCTCAGCCTTCCGTTTCTGGGCGACGTCATCTTCTTCTCACAGGGCCTGAAGTACAACTTTGAGTTGATCTTCTTCTGGGGCCCTGGCTCCCTTTTCCAAAACAAGTGGAACCTCCACCCAAAGTATAAGCGCTCTGGCAGCCGGCTGGAGCTGGCTCGGCAGCTGAGCAGGACGGTGCTGATGATGGGGGTGGCCAACCTCCTGCTCTGCCCTTTCATTCTGGTCTGGCAGATCCTCTACGCCTTCTTCAGCTACACCGAAGTGATCAAAAGAGAGCCAGGGAGCCTCGGTGCGCGTCGCTGGTCCCTCTTCGGGCGTCTCTACCTCCGGCACTTCAATGAGCTGGACCACGAGCTGCAAGCCCGGCTCAGCTGCGGCTACAAGCCGGCTGCCAAGTACATGAACTCCTTCACCTCGCCATTGCTGACGGTGATCGCACAGAATCTGGCCTTCTTCTCGGGCTCCATCCTGGCTGTACTGATCACCCTCACCGTGTACGATGAGGATGTGCTGACAGTCCAGCACATCCTGACTGCCATCACTGTGTTGGGCATCATGGTGACAGTGTGCAGGTAAGCCCCAGGGATAGTGGGACTCACAGCTGGAGTGCCCTGGGAAAGCAGGCAAGGCCAGGAACACTTTCCTTCCACCGTAAACATCCATCAAAATATTACAGAGCAGGAGAGATGTTTAGGGACTACTTGCGCATGTTCTAGATATGTTTGTCTCACTGAAAAGATGGTTAGATAATGCAAACATGGTTGACAAAAGAGGTGAGACAGTTAAGAAGAAGGACACATACATATGGTCCAGGAAGCAGATCTGGAACAGCTCATGAGAATTATATTGTAGCTGGGAAGCAACTTAAGAAAGGACTTAGGAGAGCTAGAAGGGGGAATGAGAAGGCCTTGGCAAGTAGGGTTAAGGAAAACCCTCCAGTGTTCCATACATCCATGAAGAACAGAAGAATTACCTGAGTGAAAGAAGGGCCACTTAAGGATAAAGAAGGGAATATATGCCTGGAGGTAGGGTAGTTCCTGAATGAATACCTTGCTTCAGTGCTCATCAGAGAGAGAGGCCTTGATTAATATGACGTCAGCTTATGTGCTGAATGTTGAGGGTAAGAAAGAGGAAATGCTAGGTCTTCATACTGATAAGTCCCGAGGACCAGACGAGATCATTAATGTAAATTGTGAACAGCTGGGGTCCCAGTACACATCCCTGTGGCACCCCACTGGTCACCGCCTGCCACTCAGAAAATGAGCCATTTATCCCAACTCTGGCCGTAACACTGTAAAACTGATCTCTGTGTCTCTCCCTCTGTGAGAAAAAACCTGTTTAATTCTCTCCACTTGCAAAACCACGTGACCTTCTTAGAACAGCAAGTACCCTTCCAGACAGAAGGCAGCTCCGACAAGATCTTTCTTCTGTTGCTTTTTGGTAAACAACAATCCATTAGTGAAGTCTCTTGGGCATTCTCCAAAGCTCTTGCAAAAGCTGTGGAGCTGATATGTCTAGCAGTAGCAGAGCTCCAATATTTCAAATAAGATCTGTTTTAGACTGTTTGTATATAACCTACTCTAACAAACTTTTCCCCAATTTATCTCTCAAAAACTTATCTATATATTCTGTCACACAGACTTTACCCGGCTGGAATGAGACAGGCCCCTGTTCCCCCAAAAAAACTGAGGAGGAAACAGGGAAGGCAGAGCATCAAGGCACAGCAGTTCTCCCAATAACCGTGCTCCTATAAAATTTAGGTCTGGTTGCCAAATCTTTTGGAAAGGGCCATACCCCTCCCTTAAGTTATACGTGATTTTCTCAAGGGGAACACAGACTTGCATCTCCTTGCTCCACTGTGGAATGCTCAAACAAGAGTCAGACTTTCAAGTAACCACTATCCACTTTCTGGCCACCGCCAATGCAATCATTACAAATTGAATTTGAAATATGGACAGCTTCATTTTAAGTCATGTCCATTATATTACCCAATAGGAACAGCTCTGGGTCCTGTTGGAATTCCTTACCTATAATTTTCCTTTGGACTTTGTCTCGTTCCACCCAAAAAGGGCTCACCTTGGTACATGTCCAGGTCGCATGAACAAAGGTCCCTGTCTCAATGCCGCATCTAAAACATTGTTCTGATCATTCTGATTTAGATCTATTCATCTTATGCGGCGTCAGGTACAGCTGGTGCAAAAAATTGTATTGCACTAGCCTGTACTGTGCATTGATGACCGCAGTCATGCCGGTCTGACACAAATTGGACCAGCATCACTCATCAATCATTATTCCTAGGTCCTACTCCCATTTCTGCCTTGATTTATGAAGGCTTTGTTTAGGTCCTTCTGCTTGGAGGAGATACTTTGCTGAAATGAATTTCCATGTGTTTCCCCTTTGAATCATGGTCTCTATGTCACTGCACTTTGGTTGGACCTAATTTGTCCTGTAAAAAAACATCTGAAGGTAGTAGTTGAATGTCCCATTTGATAAATCGTATTTCTGTCCAAGTTGTTCAAATGACGTTAGCTGCCCCTGCTCGTAGCAGTCCTCTATACACCTGACGCCATTCTGGGGCCAGGTGTCCAAGATCTTGTTATCTACCATCAAAGGTATTAATCGATTTGGAGTCGGGGGTGTTTTTGGGGACAGCCCCACTTTTATTCCTAAATATTGGTTAATGTTATTCCAAATGCAAATAATTTGTTTTGGTATAGGGCTGACTGATTTTTTGGGTAGCAATTTGGCATCCCATTTATAAATGAAATCCTCTGCCAGCTTCTCGCCCATCAAGTGCAGACCAATTTGTACCCAGGATGGCACCTCCCCTCCCTTGAAGAGTGAGGAGATGTATCTCAACTGGGCTTCCCAATAATACTTTTTGAAGTCCGGCATCCGTAAAACCACCCAGACTGTAATCCCAGGTCAATTTCTACATAGAGACCCTAGCTACTTTCCCATTCCATAAAAATATTCTTAACCATGAAATCAGGTTCCAGAAAAATCCCCGGGGCAACATTACAGGCGGTGTCTGGAAGAGATGGCAAATTTTCGAGCCTTTCCAAGCTCACATAAAAACTTCCTATCCCCCCCTCCCCCCCCACTGTGGCATTTACTATTTTGAGGGGGGGCTGGGTTCCTTCAACACACATTCTTTTTTTTTAAACTTTATTTATTCATTCAAAAAACAAATAATATATGACATATGCAGCAATTAAACATGAATGTTTTTTTATATATATAAAAAAAGAAAAGAAACCCCCCCCTTCAGCCAACTCTCCTAAGAAGAGCCATTAAAAAAAGAAAAAAGAAAGAATATTAAAGAAAAAGTGAAATATACATATTAAAATCTAGTCAATATAAATTGAAATGTAAATATTCCGAGTATAACAGCCACTTATCAATAAAAAAAATTATAATTATCACATGAAACATACATAATTTTTCCATTATTAAACAATATTTCATCTCATTATCCCATCTATTAATATCAATCATATTTGTATCTTTCCACGTACTAGCAATACATTTTTTCACGACGGATAAAGCTAAATATACAAAAGAAAGCTGGATCTTATCTAATCCCAAGCCTTTCAGAGGTTGCAAACTGCCCAATAAAAATACTGTTGGATCTAAAACTATTTTAATCTTATACAGATATTCTAAAAACGATTGAATTTTCTTCCAAAAAGATTGTATATGTATACATGACCAAACAGCATGAAAAAAAGTTCCAACCGTATCACCACATCTAAAACACAAATCTGATTCATTAAAAATATTTTTTTTATCCCATCTATTATCTTCAGGTGTCAAATATAATTGATGTAAAAAATTGTAATTATTCATTGCATAACGTGCATTTATCAATCTAGTTACACGATCATAACAGATATCTAACCAATCCTCTTCAGAAAAAGTAAAGCCAATATCCGCTTCCCATTTAATGTTAGATTTATCCCAACCCTTTTTATCCAGACCATCCTGTAATATTTGATACATAGATGAAATATAACCCTTCTCTGGTACCTTCCTAAGAAAAGTCTCAAATTTAGTCATTTTAGGTAAAATCATCTCTCTACCAAACATACATTTTGAAATGAAGAAGAATATACATGCCCAACCCAGTCCCTCTTTAATTTCATGCTTTCCTTCACATTCAAATGTGTTTCTTGTAAAAAGGCAATATCAATTTTCATTTTCTTAATATACGCCAAGACTCACTTACACTTAATCGTACTATTTAATCCTCAAACATTAAAAGTAGCAAACCTCAACTTTGACATATCTACTATTATTACTAAATACCAATAATATCTTTATATAAAAACTCAAATCAACGTATATAGGCTCTCCAATAAAAAAATCACAAACAAAAAAAATGAAAATAAAAAAAAAATAAAGAAAAAAAAAAGAAAATTCTCCCCCCCCCCAAAAAAAAAACTACCGAAAGATAATAATCCCCTAAACAAAAATTGGGTGTGGGTCACCCACCAGTAAAGAACTTAGTGCAAATATCTCCCTCCCCAGCCAAACAATCAATAACATCAAAATATCATAATAACAAAAAATAGAATAAGAAAATTCTTCTTTTCATCCAGAAGATTCCAATCTCGAAGATCCAATTTCAGAAGGAGGTGGACTCTTTCCATTCCCGTTTTTCCCATTTCTGCCATTTCTTCTGTTTCCAGAGCAACCAGATTTTTCTTTAGGAGATGATGATGGACTACATCTTTGTCCTCTTATATCTGGCAATGAATCAGCAAAAATCATTGCTTCACGATCAGTTTCAAAAAACCAAAATTGATAGTCTCCATAAAACACCTTCAACACTGCAGGGTAACGAAAAGTATTATAACCTTTACGCCACAAAACTTCTTTAACTGGATTAAATCGATGTCGACGTTGAATGACCTCTTGACTCAGATCAGGATTAAAAAAAAGACTGCTATTCTGAATCAATAATGGGGTTTGTCATTGTCTCTCATTTTGTACTGCAAGCTGAAGTATTGCTTCTCTATCCAAATAACTCAAACATCGGATTATTACCGGTCTCGGTGGTTGACCAGCTGAGGGTGTTCTTCTTAAAGATCTATGGGCTCTTTCCAGTACCAATCCCCCAGAGAAAAATTCTTGCCCTAACATTTGCGGGATCCAGTCTTTAAAGAAACAAAGAGGATCTTGTCCTTCTATACCTTCTGGCAAACCAACAATTTTCACATTATTCCTTCTGCTTTGATTCTCCAAATAATCAATTTTTCTTTCCAGCTTCTTCTCATGATCTCCTAATTCTATGACTGATTTTTCCATCTTCAACACTTTTTCTGTGTTAGAACTCATTTGTTGTTTACAGTCCAAAAAAGCAGTCTGAATTTTTTAAAATTCTTCATAAGATGTATCCATACGTGTCTTAACCATATTTAATTCTGAACTTATACCAGCATTCATTTGAACCATTTCATTCATTTGAGATGTCAACAAAGGTTTTATAACAGCTTGAACAATAGCATTTAGTTGCATACACTGTAAATCAGTAAAGCTCAGCTCTGCTCTCTCTGACATAGTGGCAGGACAAGGTAACTGCAGCTCCTGCTGCAACTCAACAGAAGGCATTTTAAAAGTTTTACTGCGGGTCTGGACTCCCAGCGACGGCACCCCGACTTCCTCAGGGGGTCGCCACTGGTCTCCCCCCGCATCTCGTTGTTTTTTCATCAATTCACGAAGAAAAACGATTTCTTCAGATTGAAATGCTACCTGATGCATTTCCAACAATGGAGTCGTCTTCCTGTATGCTCCCTCCGTTGAAATCGAAATGCTTTCCAAATCGGGGTCCACTTCTTGGGAACACGCACCTTCTTCCGGAGAACGGGTAATTCCAGCACCATCCTTCATTTGGTGAGCAATAGATTTTTTTTTTCAGCCCCCACAGTCAATCTTTGGGGTTTAGACAATGAAGAGATTGAGCCTGGGGCAGTATCAAGTCGTCTAGGTCCCAAATCTTCAGCACTTCGAAAATGTAACTTCTTTTGAACTTGAGGTTTAGTCTTTTTACCATTAATGGCCATAATAATTCCTTAATACTTTAAACTAAAATTTAAAAAGTTTAAACTTGAAAACAAAGGGTTAAAAAACGGGTATTTAAAAGTCTGGCCAGAGAGGTCGAGATTGCACGTGTAGACTCTACGCCATCTTGCCATGCCCCTCCTTCAACACACATTCATAGTCTTTTTGCTTTACCAGCCTTTTGACCGGTTCAAACTCTTTCCTTGAGTTTAAAGGTGTTGGACTAATATCAGGGTAAAAAAAAAACACTTTACCATCCCATCCCCCCCCGCCCCCCCAATCTCCATCGGCCTCCCCCTCTTTTTTGTATTAGTTGCCACCGCTCTTAAAATTTTCTCTCTGTCTCGGTAATGCAGCAACTTTACCAAGATTGAGCAGGGTCTCTGTTCAGGCCTCAAGTCTCTCCCCCTCTCCATAATCTCTCACCAGGTTCCTGTTGACCAGAGGATGATTCAAGGCAGTGCCACTTCCTTGGCCATGGCTCTCCTGTCGGTTGGGCTGCTCCAGCCGAGAGGTGGCTTCACTGGCGGGCCTCAGGGCAGCCCCGCCATTTACATCACCGCGAGGCACCTCGACTTGCTCTGGGGATCTCATGGCCAACTCTTTACCATTTCTGCCTGTTGATTTTGGTTTTTTTGGCCTTATTGCTGATCCTGGTATTTCCCCACACACTTGTGAGTATTTTGGCTAACTTTAAATTCATTTGTTATAGTTTATCTTCGTAAAGATCTGGGAGCTCCAGGGGCTCACTTCTGCCTACTCTCCCGACATCATGTGACCCCAATGATAGGTCCAAATCTCTTAGGGTTGTCGCACAGGTTGATAGGATAGTTAAGAAGGCTTATAGTACACTGTCCTTCATTAGTCAGGAGAAAATGTTGCAGTTCTTTAAAACTCTGGTGAGACCACATTTGGAGTATTGTGTTCAGTTCTGGTCACCTCATTGCAGGAAAGATGTGGAAGTTATGGAGAGGGTGCAGAGGAGACTTATCAGGATGTTGCCTGGATTGGAGAATATATCTTATGAGGTAAGGTTAGTAGAGTTTGGGCTTTTCTCTTTGGAGGAAAGAAGATTAATAGGTGACAATAGAGATCGATGAGATAAACATCTGTGAGAGACATAGATAAGGTGGACAGCCAGCACCTTTTTCCTGAGTTTCAGAAGCAAATACCAGGGCACATCTGTTTAAGGTGAGGGGAGGAAAGTTTAGGGGAGACATCAGGGATAGGGTTTTTTATACAAAGTGGTGGGTGCCAGGAGTGATGGTGGAGGCTGGAACATTAGGGACATTTAAATGACTCTTCGACAGGTACATGGATGCAAGATACTGTAAAAAGGCTGGATGGGTTGGAGTTTGCCAAATGTGTTCAGGAAAGTTTTGTAAATCAATACATAGAATAACTGACTAGAGAGGGAATGAGGTAGGTCAGGTAGCAGAGGTTTGTGTTGGGGAACATTTTGGGTCCAGTGATCATAATACTATTAGTTTTATGTTAATTATGGAAGATTGGTTGAGATTCTTGATTGAAACAAGGCTAATTTCGAGGAGATGTGGAAGGATTTAGAGGGTGTAGATTGGGAGAATTTATTTTCAGGGAAAGTTGCAACAGATAAATGGAGAATATTCAAAGGAGAAATGTTGAGAGTACAGAGTTGGTGTGTCCCTGTGAGGATTAAAGGAAAGGTTAGAAAATATCGGAAGCTTTGGTTTTCAAGGGATATTGGGAACTTGGTTCAGAGGAAGAGGGATATTAACAACAGGGATAAACAGCAGGGAACAGATGAAGTGCTTGAGGAATAGAAGGAGTGTAAAAAAATCCTAAGGAAATGAGAAAGGCTAAAAGGAGAGATGAGGCTGCTTTGGCAGGAAAGGTAAAAATAAATCCAAAGGGTTTCTATGGATATATTTTAGAGAAAATCAAGGTGGATAAATCTCCGGATCCTGACAAGATGTTCCTTAGGACCCTGAGGGAAGTTAGTGTAACAATAGTGGGGGCTCAGACAGAAATATTTAAAATGTCATAGGCCACGGAAGGTAGATCATGTTGTTCCACTGTTTAAAAAAGGCCAGATGGTTAGTAACAGTAAGGTTGCATCACACAGGCTCCAGGGCAGGGACAGGCACAGTAAAATTACTTCTGCACCCTAACTGCAAACTTCAGGGCAAAGGCAGCACAGGTTAGACTGAGTGAAACTCCCTCCACACTGTCTATCACATGCTCCCCTTACATTGTATGTTACATACTCCCAGTGTTAGTGATGCTCTATCAGTAATTCCAAAGACTAAAAGTTACCTGACTGATAGGCTTTTAAAACCATAAACTAAAGGCATGTCTCACATTGCTGACCTGCAGCAAGGGGCGGGTCAGCCATACATGTTCAACCAGTAATATAGCAGTTCCTCCACGTTCACCCTCTCTTTTGAAAGAAGTCTGGCAGGGTGAGGTGGGTTCATCACAAATTCAGTTTGACCAGTGGTCTTGTCTGCTGTTGTGACCATCGGAGCACTGGCTGTGGCTCAGCTGTTGGCTCCTGGGCATTCTGGTCGTTTTTGGTGGGTGGGGTGTCTGGTGAATGAACTGAGTCAGTTGGGGCAGGGGCTGGGGTAGAGTGACATGGTATGTGATGGGTGATTGGAGGCTGTGGGGTGCGGATACACTGGTTGTTCGACTGGAGTCCCGGGGTCTCCCATGTGCACCAGGTCCTGGATGGACAGTGTCCTTGCAACCATCCACGTACACCATAGGTGTATTTGGGGTTGGTGTGAAGGAGGTTCGCCCTCTCAACCAATTGGTCAGACTTATGGCTTCTCACAAGCTACCAGAGCAGAACTGTCCCTGGGGATGTCAACCAAGATGGCAGTGTGGTCCCCGATGCTGACTTCCTGGAGAAGGGAAACAACCTTCCATGTGGAGTGGTGGAGTGGCATTGGTGGCGGTGCACAGGAGGGATCTGATTGTGTGGGTGTGTTTCGGGGAGGACCTCATGCCAGTGGGAAATAGGCAGGGCTTTTCACTTCAGGGCTAGGAGGACGCTCTTGCAGATGGTGACGCTCTTGCAGATGGTGGCGTTCTCCCTTTCCATCTGGCTGTTCCCTCGGGGATTGTAGCTGGTGGTCCTGCTTGTGGCGATACCTCTGGCCAGCAGATATTGGCACAGCTCATGAAGGAGGACCCCAGTTGCTATGAATATAGCAGGGGTATCCACACAGGGTGAAGAGATTGCGTAAGGCTTTAATGATGGTGGCAGCGGTCATGTCCAGGCAGGGAATGGCAAAGGGGAAATGTAAGTACTCATCAATGATGCTGAGGAAGACCATGTTGCAGTTTGAAGGGGTCAAGTGCTCAAAGGGGCAGGTGGCTTTAATCAGGCTTGACCTGCTGCCCGATAGAAATGTGGTTTTCACTCTGCACAAACCTGGCAATTTCTGGCCATCATCCTGATGTCCTCCACCAAATTGGGGAAGTTGCAAGCTTTGACGAAATGGAAAAACCTGGTGACCCCAGGGTGACAGAGGTCGTTGTGGAGTCTGTCTGTGCACTGGTGCAAGTCCCTTAGGACAGGGCATCTGAAGGCTTGTTGAGCTTTCCAGGCCAGTACAAGATAACATAGTCGTAGGGGGAGAGTTTGATTCTCCACCTCAAAATCTTGTCATTCTTGATTTAACCCTGCTGCTTTTTAATTGAATATGAAAGTGACTACAAATTGGTCAGTCAGCAGGGTAAATCGTTTGTCGGCAAGATAGTGCCTCCAGTGCTGTATCGTCTCAACGATGGCCTGGGCCTCCTTCTCGATGGAGGAGTGCCGGATCTCAGGGCCTTGGAGGGTGCAGGAGAAAAATTCTATGAGTCTGCTGCCAGGGCAAAATGAGATGCATAGCTCTCCACATGGAATGGGGTGGAATCGTCCACAGCGGGCACCAGAGCCTTGGCAATATTGCCTGTGATACGGTTGAAGGCCTTCCAGGCCTTTGCTGACAGAGGACAGGAGGTGACTTTTACGAGAGGGCCGGACTTATCCACATGGTTGGGGATCCATTGGGTATAATAGGAGAAAAACCCCAGGCACCTTTTCAGGCCCTTGCGGCTTTTGGGGAGTGGGAGCTCCAACAGGGGCGCATATGGTTGGGATCGGGGCCAATAACTCCATTCTCCACAACACAGCTGAGAATAGCCAGGCCTGATGTGCGGATACACATTTATCCTTGTTGTAGGTGAGATTGGCTGTCTGGAGGAATTTCTGGAGGTTGGTGTGATCTTGCAGGTCGTGGCTGCTGTTAGTGATATTGTTGAAATAGGGGAGGATGGCCAGCAACCTGTGCTCATCCACCATTCGGTCCATCTCCCTCTGGAAGACGGAGATTCCATTGATGACCCCGAAGGGGACCCTCAGAAAGTGGGTCCTCCTCATACGCGATGTAATGGAGGTCCTCCGGGCGGATAGGGAGCTGGTGGCATGCTGACTTTAAGTAAACAAGCTCGGGTCTCAGGTCAGCAACATGAGATGTGCCATTAGTTTATGGTAATAAAAGCTTTTCAGTCAGGTAACTTCTAGTCTTTGGAGTCATTAATAGCACATCAATTTTTTTGGAAGATATTGGGCAATTTGGTTTACAATGTCAGCAGTGCGGGGGAGGGAGGTAGGTGTCCAGTTGCGTGAACTGGCTGTCGTCAATAACCATTCGGTGTTTTTCCCCACCCTTAACCACCACGACCTGAGCTCTCCAGGGGCTGGTACTGGGTTCGATGATCCCCTCAGACAGAACTGTCTCACCTCTAATTTGATAAAGGCCCTGTCCCCAGTGCTGTACCACCTGCTCCTGGTGGTGACGGGCTTAGATTCGAGGGTGAGATTGGCGAACAGAGGCGGGGGGGGAAAGAGGATCCAGAGGGTAGACAGCTCGCAGGTCGCACACAGTGAGTGGGTCGCGGGTGGATGGTTAGACACGTTTGAAGGGGAGGGTGGGTGGTTTAAAAACTGTGGATTGCAGACTGTGAGGGGGATCCGTCATATTTCATGGTGATGCTCTTCAGGTGGCACTGGAAGTCCAGCCCAAGTAGTATGGGCATGCAGAGCTGTGACATCATAAGGAGTTTTAAAATTTTGTACTTTGCGCCACTCATGGTCAGTATCACTAAGCAGCTGCCGTGGATCTCTGCCAAATGGGACTTGGAGGCTGTGGCAACTCACTGGTCTCACTGCGAGGGAGTCACGCTGCACTGTGTTGGGGTGAATGAAGTTCACCATGCTTGCCGCTATCGAAGAAGCAGCTCGTCTGGCACCCATTTACCTCTATGTCCATCATTGATCTGGCAAGTTGATGAGGGTTGCTTTGGCCGAGTGTGATGAAGTCAGGGTAGCATTGCTATCTGATCCGCTGTACTGGCTCGTGGTCTGGGAAGATGGCGGCATCCATGGCACGCATGCAGTGCGCTGTTGTTCATCGGAAGTGATGTTATCCAAGATGGCGGTTGCCTACATGCAGCACTGCTTGGGTTAGAAGATTGCTTGGATTTGCATACCTTCGCGTAGTATCCTTTCTTCCCATAGCTGCAACAGACCACGTCCTTCACCAGGCAGCGCTTCCTGGGGTGTTTGCTGGTGGGAGCAGCTGGGGTCAGGTCGGGACATGGGATGGCTTGCAATCCCGCATCCCAAGATGGTGCGCCCACGTCCCCATGCGGCAGCCACGTTATCAGTCAAGAAAGAGTCCACGTTACGAAGAGCGACTTCCAGAGTTTTAGCTAGTTCGATGATTTTCTGAAGTTTCAGCTGACCCTATACTAGTAGTTGCTGGGAAATGTACTCCGATCTGATGCCTTCCAAACTGGCATCTCGGACCAACTCCTCCATGTGCTCCTCTGCTGATGAGGCCTTGCAGCCACAGGCCTGTTTGAGGTTTCACAGGACCTGAGGGTAATCCTTGATCGACTCCCGGGTTGCTGCTTGCACGTGGCGAGGACGTGCCCTGGCGTAGACTTCATTCACCTGGGCCAGGTATTGGCCTTTCAGAATGTCCATTGTTTTGATGAATGCATCACAGTCTATGACCATTGGGTAAACGCAGTGCCCGACCCATGAGATCAGTAAGTGCAGCTTGTCTACGTCAGATTGGATGATCGCGGTGGAGGCCTGCAGAACTTGTCAGATGCTTCCAGTGCTGGTTGATGTTCAGCCTCTCTGGTCTAGCAATTTGTCCATTCCAAAAAAATTGATGTGCTATTAATGACTCCAAAGACTAGAAGTTACCTGACTGAAAAGCTTTTATTACCATAAACTAATGGCACATCTCATGTTGCTGACCTGAGACCCGAGCTTGTTTTGAGGGAGGGATTATGGTGTTGGTGCCTTTATTAGGGAAATCAAGGGGGAAGAGCCATAGGTACAACCAGCAAGGGGCGGGTCAGCCATACATGTTCAACCAGTAATACAGTGGTTCCTCCACTGTTAGACAGGGAAACTTCCTCTTCATCATCCTATCACACTCTCCCAGGGTTAGACAGAGTGAAACTCCCTCTACCCCAGTGATTCCCATCCTTTTTCTTTCCATTCACATCCCACTTTAAGTCATCCCTATGCCATTGGTGCTCTGTGATTAGTAAGGGATGGCTTAAGGTGGGATGTGGGTGGAAAGAAACAGTTTGAAAACCACCGTTTTAGTTGTACCTCATTGACTTGTTATGTGCACGGTTTCATCACTCCAAAGGAAATGGGCCAATGACCATTTTTCTCAAGCAAAATATTCCAGTAACAATTGGGTCTAGAGCAGTGATTCTCAACCTTCCCTTCCCACTCACATCCCACCTTTTTCAGTCTGATGAGCAGTGGGTGATTCTGTCCATCACCTTGCCTACTATTCCTAATGATCTCCTTCTCCCCTATTTGTGTCTTTTGGGGGTGGTACGGTCAGAGATCTCCCCATTCCTGTTTGGCTTTCCAGAACCTGAACTAAGGCAGGCATTTGTGTTGCTGGCAAAGGATGAGACTGAGGGGCAGTTCCAGGTCCAGTACAAGGGGAAGGTGTACTGAATCGACTGGTCTGTGGGCCGTCCGCAGTGTTTGTAAGGGCCTGCGGCATGTTCTGAAGGACTCCCCAAAGTTCCAGGAAGCAAACTCCACCACTAGTGCTGATCCCCTCTCCCCACCCCCAGTCCCAGTGGCAGGAGACGCAGGGGGAAAGCAAGGAGGGGAGGATCGTCAAAAGGGAAGAAAAAAGCAAAACACCTGGAAGAAAGACCCCCAGATAATTCAACGCCTTTACCCATCCTGGACCATGGGTGGGAGAGGCGGTCTGCCCTGAGGGTGTAACGATAACGGAGGGAGGTGGTTGGAGAATGAGAGGACAGAGGGAGAGGCTACCTCTGTCATGGATGTCTCTGACCCTCCACGCGCCCTCATGGTTTGGCACAGACTAGAAGGGCCGAAGAGGCCTGTTTCTGTTCTGTAGTGTTTTATGGTTCTGTTTGGAGTACTTGCATAAATATTTTTGTTTATTAAAAAAGATTGGACAGTGAAGTTCCCTCAATACTGGCCAGAGGCATTCTCCCAGGTAACATGTTCAACACCTCTTTGCATTGTTGCCTCTGAGTTAAAAGTTATCAGAACCCACAGCCCAGTTTTGAAGAGGCTTCCAAAGTTGGAAGGCTGTGATACCTTGCTCCTGTCAGGCAGCTTTGATGTTTGTGTCAACACAGAAATACTGGAGGAACTTAGCAGGCCTTTCAGCATCCATAGGGTGGAGGGACTCAGCAGGTCTCACAGCGTCCAGTGGCTGCAGGGCCTGCTGAGTTCCTCCAGCATTTCTGTGTTTTCACTACAATCACAGCGTCTCCAAACTTTCCTTTTTTCCACATCTTTGATGTTTATGCTCTCTGCTTCCTGCATTGCTGTAATGAGCCCTGACATGTGACTTTGTTGCTGCCCCCATCCAGGTCCTTCATCCCGGATGAGTACATGGTGTGGTGCCCAGAGCAACTGCTGCAGTGTGTCCTTGCCCACATACACTACATGCCCGACCACTGGAAAGGAAATGCCAATAAATCGGAGACCAGAGATGAGCTGGCTCAGCTCTTCCAGTACAAGGCGGTATGGGCAGGCACAGGACGGAGTTTACTTGGGGGGATGGGGCATGAGGTAGAGGAGGTCCTGCACAGGACGTTTACTGGGGGTGGGGGCATGAGGGAGAGGAGGTCCTGCACAGGATGGAGTTTACTGGAGGGGGGGGTATGAGGGAGAGGAGGTCCTGCACAGGATGGAGTTTACTAGAGGGGGGGGTATGAGGGAGAGGAGGTCCTGCACAGGATGGAGTTTACTAGGGGGGGTGGGGGGGGAATCATGGGGATGAGGTAGAGGAGGTCCTGCA
This sequence comes from Narcine bancroftii, assembly GCF_036971445.1. Classification (NCBI taxonomy): domain Eukaryota; kingdom Metazoa; phylum Chordata; class Chondrichthyes; order Torpediniformes; family Narcinidae; genus Narcine; species Narcine bancroftii. The sequence goes on from NC_091470.1 coordinate 372,744,113, forward strand.
CAGGATGGAGTTTACTGGGGGGGGGGCATGAGGGAGAGGTGGTCCTGCATAGGATGGAGTTTACTGGGGGGGGCATGGGGGAGAGGAGGTCCTGCACAGGACGGAGTTTACTAGGGGGTGGGCGTGAAGTCCTGCACAGGATGGAGTTTACTGAGAGGGGGGGCATCAGGGAGAGGAGGTCCTGCACAGGATGGAGTTTACTGGGGGGGGGGCATGGGGGAGAGGAGGTCCTGTACAGGATGGAGTTTACTGGGGGGGGGCGGCATGCAGTACAGGAGGTCCTGCATAGGATGGATTTTACTGGGGGGGGGCATGAGGGAGAGGAGGTCCTGCATAGGATGGAGTTTACTGGGGGGGGCATGGGGGAGAGGAGGTCCTGCACAGGACGGAGTTTACTAGTGGGTGGGCGTGGTCCTGCACAGGATGGAGTTTACTGAGAGGGGGGGCATCAGGGAGAGGAGGTCCTGCACAGGATGGAGTTTACTGGGGGGGGGGCATGGGGGAGAGGAGGTCCTGCATAGGATGGAGTTTACTGGGGGGGGCATGGGGGAGAGGAGGTCCTGCACAGGATGGAGTTTACTAGGGGTGTGGTGGGGGAGGGGGGAATCATGGGGATGAGGTAGAGGAGGTCCTGCACAGGATGGAGTTTACTGGGGGGGGGCATGAGGGAGAGGTGGTCCTGCATAGGATGGAGTTTACTGGGGGGGGCATGGGGGAGAGGAGGTCCTGCACAGGACGGAGTTTACTAGGGGGTGGGCGTGAAGTCCTGCACAGGATGGAGTTTACTGAGAGGGGGGGCATCAGGGAGAGGAGGTCCTGCACAGGATGGAGTTTACTGGGGAGGGGGGCATGGGGGAGAGGAGGTCCTGTACAGGATGGAGTTTACTGGGGGGGTGCGGCATGCAGTTCAGGAGGTCCTGCATAGGATGGATTTTACTGGGGGGGGGGCATGAGGGAGAGGAGGTCCTGCATAGGATGGAGTTTACTGGGGGGAGGGGCATGGGGGAAAGGAGGTCCTGTACAGGATGGAGTTTACTGGGGGGGGGACGTGAGTTTGAGGAAGTCCTGCACAGGACGGAGTTTACTGTGGGGGGGGGTGCGCAAGGGAGAGGAGGTCTTGCATTTCTTTAGTGTCCATCCTCAAGACATCCCAAGTTTCTCTCCCAGCTATTTAAATCTCTGTTGAAGGATGATCCCTTTATCACACTTGAATGCTCTGTCACAGTGGATTGTGGGCACTGATTGATTGGGGTCATGAACCAGGGAGATGTTATGAGTTCACATGAGTGTCATCTAAATGTCTCATCTGAGTGACAGCAGTCAGCAGTGTAATTATCACCCTGAGAACACAGCCCATTTTTTGCCCTTTTGGCGGTAAATCAATACCCCACTTTATTATTCACCACCAAAAATTACAAGTACTGCATTTGTCTACAATTCAGGCTAATTACACAAAAAAAGTTACAAATTCAAATATGATTATCTCCAACAATACCATCAAACGATTGGGGGGGTGGCCAGCCATTTCCGGAGCCCGAGCTGAACCCTCGACTGTCCGCTGCCTGGATCCATGCATTGCCATCTTAGCCAGGCCCACTACCAGACCGATAAGGACAACCCTCGACCGACCCTCCCTTCTCCATACCAGGTGCCCAAAGCCCAGGAGCGTGGGGCTGAAATCCACCTAAAACTTGAGGAGCAACCCCTTCAAGCCCGCGAGCAGGGACTGCACCCTCGCACACTCCAAGTCTCTGTGAAACACGATCTCAACCAAGTCACTGAGGTGACAGACGGCTGGTGAGTCCGTGAATCAACTCATGACTAGACCAACCGCCTTCACATTTTGTAGGCAAATCACGGATTTCCCCTCCATTTTCACACTCGCTGTAACGCCCGGGGTCCCAACACTCCCCACCATTGCATCTGTGCATTTTCCATCTGTGATAGTTGGGGACAAGTATCACGACCACATTCCCATCTTCAAGTGATGAGAAAGAATTTGTGGTCACAGGGGTCGTTGAAGTCGCTGGCCCAGCGCGACTCCTGTAGGGCCCAGGTCTTACGGAAGACAGGTCTGGCATATTTACGTAAAATAAACAGATGAGACTACTGTATAAAATAATCGTCCACAGCAGGAGAGAGCAAGTCTCATCCTGACTGAAGTTGTGATAACTCAATCTTCTGCAGAGCATCCCGTATTCCCCACGTAGAGACGAGAGTCTGAGATGTGAGTTCCTTACCCAGACAATGAGATAGAAGAGCGATGAACAGAAATCCCCGGATGTTTTGTGAACCGGCTCCTTGACAATCTGCCAAATCCTCCCGAACTCCTCGAAGGTGAAGAGTTCAAGATGCCTTTAAAAACTCACTACTGAGCTAATCAGTGATGAACCAGCGGTGGAGTCACCGATGTTAAACTTTCAATGAGGAAATTAGACAGAAGATAGTAGTTGTGCAGTGGAGTTTAATCCACCCTGGCAAACTGCCAGCTGATGGCTGGAACTGTGGAGTTGGAGACAGCAGAACTTTACTCACAAGCAGCAGACTTGTTCTGAACAAGAGGTTTGCCCGAGTTCTCCCACACCTCGCCAACAAATCCTTTCCATTCAAATCCCATTTCAGCCAGTTCACCATGATCCTGCACTGCCCCTCCCACAGTGTGACCCACCACCAGTACTGCCCCTCCCACAGTTTGACCCCTCTCAGTACTCCCCCTCCCACAGTGTGACCCACCCCCAGTACTGCCCCTCCCACAGTATGACCCACCCATAGTACTGCCCCTCCCACAGTATGACCCACCCATAGTACTGCCCCTCCCACAGTTTGACCCCTCTCAGTACTCCCCCTCCCACAGTGTGACCCACCCCCAGTACTGCCCCTCCCACTGTGTGACCCACCCCCAGTACTGCCCCTCCCACAGTGTGACCCCTCTCAGAACTCCCCCTCCCACAGTGTGACCCACCTCCAGTACTCCCCCTCCCACAGTGTGATCCACCCCCAGTACTGCCCCTCCCATGTCTGACCCACCCCCAGTACTGCCCCTCCCACAGTGTGACCCACCCCCAGTACTGCCCCTCCCACAGTGTGACCCCTCTCAGTACTCCCCCTCTCACAGTGTGACCCACCCCCAGTACTGCCCCTCCCACAGTGTGACCCCTCTTAGTACTCGCTACCCCTCACAATGTGACCCCCACCCCCAGTACTGCCTCTGTGGCAGTGTGGTGCCTCCTCACTATCTGTTACTCTCCCCTTGGAGACACTCATTTGCATTCTGTGCCAGGTGGAGATGAATCCAGCCCTTCCCTCATTCCCACATTGATGGGGATGGCTGGAGCTTTGACCCATTTGCCAACACATTGGAAACAGTCACAGTGCATTGGGACCTCAGCTGGTGAACGAGGCCTAGTTCTCCAGGTGACCTGTTACCTTGCTCCGGACAGAGTGCCCGTCCTTGTAGCCTCGTGGTGTGTTTGGTGAGAGGGGCCTGAGAAGAGGTCTGGGCTGCCTATGGAATCACACTGCAGGACTCTCCAACCAGCTGAAGTGGTGAATGCAGGCTCAATTTTGAGATTTAAGGAAAGTTTGACATGTTCATGGTATGGAGAGCTATGGACTGAGTGCAGGTCAGTTGGACAGACTAGAAGGGCTGAAGGGCTTGTTTTCTTTGCTATAGTGCTCTATAGTTTGAACCTGGGTGTGCAGGCATGAAGAGTGGGGCTAGACTCACTTAATGATCCTGGGTATAACTGACCTTCCATGGCCCATCCTGTGTTTTCAGGTGTTCATTCTGGAGGAGTTGCTGAGTCCCATCATCACTCCGTTTGTGCTGATCTTTTCCTTGCGTCCCAAGTCCCTGGAGATCATTGACTTCTTCCGGAACTTCTCCGTGGAAGTGGTCGGAGTTGGGGACATCTGCTCCTTTGCCCAAATGGATGTCCGAAAGCATGGCAATCCAATGGTACATGGAGCGTGCAGCGTGGGACAGTGTGCAGACCCAAATTAACCCCCCACTCTACTAAACTCTGCTGCTCTCAGCAGCTCTGCCTCCAATATTCTTGGAGAGTGGCTAACCAGAATGGAGGTGCCTGTGTATAAAAAAAAAATCTAGCTGGCACAGTTCAATGTTTCAACTGGGGTTTGGCAGCTTTTATGAATGGTCCCAGGGTTAGATTGATTTGGAAACATTCCCTAGGTTGAGTTGATTTGAAGACAGTCCCTGGGTTGAGTGGATTTGGAGACAATCCCTGGGTTTGGGTGGATTTGGAGACAATCCCTGGGTTTGGGTGGATTTGGAGATGGTCCTTGGGTTGGGTGGTTTTCAGAGATGGTCCCAAGGTTGGGTGGCTTTGGAGACAGTCCTTGGGTTGGGGATGGCTTTGGAGATGGTCCCTAGTTTGGTGGTGGCTTTGGAGATGATCCCTAGTTTGGTGGTGGTTTTGGAGGCGGACCCTGGATTGGGGGTAGATTTGGAGATGCTCCCTGGATAGGGAATGGTTTTCAGAGATGGTCCCTGGGTTGGAAGCGGTCCCTAGGTCAGACGTGGGTTTGGACACATCCCCCAGTTGGCCTTGGTTTTGGAGACAGTCCCTGGGTTGGGGGTGGTTTTGGGATGGTTCCTGGGTCAGGCGTGGATTTGGAGACAGTCCCTGAGTTGGCCGTGATTTTGGACTGTCCCTGGATTTGGGGTGGATTTGGAGATAATCCCTGGGTCAGGCATGGGTTTGGGGATGGTCCCTGGGTCGGGTGTGGGTTTGGTGACGGTCCCTGAGTGGAACTGGTTTTGGAGACGGTCACTGGGTGGGGGTGGTTTTGGAGATGGTCCCTGGGTGGGGGTGGTTTTGGAGATGGTTCCTGGGTCGGGCATGGGTTTGGAGACAGCCCCTGTGTAGGGGTGGTTTTGAAGACGGTCTCTGGGTCGGGCGTGGGTTTGAGACCATCCCTGTGTGGGGCTGGTTTTGGAGTTAAGTAATGTGATGTGAGGTAGAATATTGAACACGACAGCACAGTACAGGCCCTTTGGCCCTCGATGTTATGCCGACCTATATACATACCAAAGAAAAAAACAATCCACCCTATTCTGTAACCGTCCATTTATGTGCCTGTTTCAGAGTCTCTTAAATAACCTCAATGTTTCAAACACTACCACCATCCCTGGCAAGGCATTCCAGGCATCCACAACTCACTGTGTAAAAACTTACCCTTGACATCTCCCCTAAACTTCCCTCACTTCACTTTGCACACACGTCCTCTGGTGTTTGCTGATTCTGCCCTGAGAAACAGGTGCCGGCTGTCCACCTTATCTATCCCTCTCATAACCTTGTAGACCTCTATCAAGTCTCCTCTCATCCTTCTACACTCCAAAGTGAAAAGTCCCAGCTCTGCTAACCTTGCCTCATAAGACTTGTTTCCCAATCCAGGCAACATCCTGGTAAATCTCTGCACCCTCTCCATGGCTTCCACATCCTTCCTATAATGAGTTGACCAAACTGAAAACAATACTAAGTGGGGTCTCACCAGAGATTTGTAGATTTGTAACATGACCTCTCTACTCCTGAACTCAATCCCCTATTAATGAAGCCCAGCATCCCATAGGCCTTCATAACTATCCTATCAACTTTCGTAGCATCCTTAAGAGGTCTATAGATTTGGACCCCAAGGTCATTTTGCTGCTCCACACTGTTAAGTAAACGACCATTCACCCTGTACTCAGCCTTCTTGTTTGACCTTCCAAAATGAATCACCTCATACTTTTTAAATTAGATTAGATTCAACTTTATTGTCATTGTGCCAAGTACAAATGCAAAGGCAATGAAATACAACTAGTATCTAACTGGAGTACAAAGAATAGTGCTATTTACAAGTAACTGAACAAGAACAAGCGCTCCAAAAAACAAATAACTACAAAAATATTGACAGTATCTGGATTGAACTCCATCTGCCACTTTTCTGCCCAACTCTGCATCCTGTCTAGATCCTCTTGTAACTTTTGACAAACTTCAGCTCCATCTACAACTCCTCCAACTTTTGTGTTATCTGCAAACTTCCTGACCCATCTTCTGTCTCTTCATCCAGGTCCTTTATAAAAATCTCAAAGAGCAGGGGTCCCAGAACAGATCCCTGCGACACTCCACTAGTCACCAACCTCCAGGCAGATACTTTCCTTCCACTACTACTCTCTGCTTTCTACCTGCAAGCCAATTTTTTATCCCCACAGCCTCATGATCTGGTGCCTCATGATCTGGTGCCTCATGACTTTCTGGATGAGTCTCTCGTTGGGGACCGAGTCAAAGGCTTTGCTAAGATCCACATAGACCACATCTACTGCCCAACCCTCATCAATTTCTTCTGTTACCTCCTCAAAAATCTGAATTACACTCTTGAGGTACGACCTTTCCTTGACAAAGCCATGGTGACTATCCTTTAGTTGACTGGACTCCTCCAAATGCTGTCTCAAATAGTTTTCTCACCAAGGACATAAGACTCGCCAGTCTATAATTCCCAGGATTCTCCCTGTTACCTTTTTTAAACAAGTTAGTTTTATTTGGTAGGTTGCCACCACATTGAGGGCCAAAGGCCCTGATCAGTGCTGTAATGTTCTATGTTTAAAACTTTCTCCTGTCCTCTTTTTGCCCTCCTGATTTCTCTCTCACAAGCACTCCTACATCTTATTCTCCTCAAAGAACTTTCCAGATTCCAGCTGCCTCTACCTTGCCCATGCCTCACCCGTTTCCTGACCAGAGCCTCACTATCCCTGGTGAAGCAGGGTTTGGAGATCCTGCCAGCACTGTCATTTGCTCCAACAGGGACATGCCGGCCTTGCAATCTCCCTGTCTCGCTTTTCCAAGCCTCTCCCAATAAGCCTGTCATGTTAACATCTCTTGCCATTGATGCCATATCTACCTCTGGAGCTGATTGTCTCCTCTTGTCCACAGTGGCTCTCGGAAGGCCAGACTGAGGCCTCGGTTTACCAGCAAGCAGAGAATGGGAAGACGGAACTCTCCCTCATGCACTTTACCATCACCAACCCTCAGTGGCACCCGCCGCAGGGCAGCTCGGTCTTCATCAGCCACCTGAAGGAGAAGGTGCAGTATGATGCGGCCTGTGGGCCTCCTGCCCAGCACCTCCTCTCCGACACGCCACTCTGCAACTCTCTGCTCTCCAACGAGTCTGCCAACATTGTAAGTGTCACAGTACTGCCTGCGATTGTCAGAGTCTCAGTCCTGGAAGGGGCCTGAATAAAGAGGCGCAGCTGTAGAGTTCCAAAGTACAAGCAGAAATTTTTAATTTAGATGTGCTGCACAGTAACAGGTTCTCCCGTCCCCCACAAGCCTGTGCCTGTCCAAATTAGTCTACAACCCCCATAAGTTTTAAAGAGTGAGAGAAAACAGGATTTCAAGGTCTGAGTTACAGGGAAAGGTTGTGCAGACTGGGGCTTTTTTACTCTGGAGCGTAGAAGATTGAGAGGGGACTTGATAGAGGTGTTTAAGATTTTAAAAGGGACAGACAGTAAATGTGGATAGGCTTTTTCAATTAAGAAAGGGGGAGATTCAAACTAGAGGACATGGTTTAAGATTGAAGGGGGAAAATTATGAGGGGAAGATGAGGGGAAATTTCTTTACGCAAAGGGTGGTGGGGATGTGGAATGAGCTTCCGGCAGACGTGGTCGAGGCGGGATCATTGGTTACATTTAAGGAAAGACTGGATCGTTACATGGATAGGAGGGGAATAGAGGGGTATGGACCGGGTGCTGGTCAGTGGGACTAGGAGGGTGGGGATTTGCTACGGCATGGACTAGTAGGGCCGAACTGGCCTGTTCTGTGCTGTAAGTGGTTATATGGTTATAACGGGGGACAATGTTGCATCGGTTCAGCGTTGTATTGGTGCTGCGTGCCTGGGGTTTAGTGTTGCATTGGTGCTGCGTGCCTGGGGGGGTTAGTGTTGCATTGGTGCTGTGTGGCGGGGGTCAGTGCTGCATGCTGTAGGTCAGTATTGTGTCAGTGCTGTGTGCCGGGGACATTGTTGCGTCGTTGACGCATGCTGGGAGTCGGTGTTGAATGCTGGAGGTCGGTGCTGTATGCAGGGGTCAGCGTTGTGTTGGCGCTACGTGGTGAGGTTGGTACTGCGTGCTGGAAGTCAGCACTGCATCTGTGCCGTGTGCTGGAGGTCAACATTGCGTCGGTGCTGCATGCGAGAGGTTAGCATTGTGTCAGTGCCTGGGATCAGCACTGTGTTGGTGCTGTGTGCCAGAAGTCAGCGTCAAGTCAGTGCCGGGGGTCAGTGCTACATCGGTGCTGTGTGCCAGAGGTTAGTGTTGAGTCAGTGCTGCATGCCAGAGGTTGGTGTTATATTGGTGCTGGGGGTCAGCGCTATGTCGGTGCTGCATGCCAGAGGTTAGCATCATGTCAGTGCTAGGGGCCAGTGCTACATGCTGGAGGTCAGCGTCGTGTCAGTCCCGTGTATAGGGGAAGGACCTGTGGGTGTGCATTGATCACTGTGCCCTTCTCCCTGCAGCCAGAGAACCTGATCATGAGCGTACTGACGCACTCGGCCCTGCTCAGCTCGCCATTCACCAGTAGGGACAGGGCCCTGGTGCAGCCCTGCAGCACAGCTTCCGCTGCTGCCAGTGTGCTGGCCTCGCTGCCCCTCTCTCATCACCCAACTCGGACCAGGTCCCACACCCTCCTGCTGGAGAATGGTGCCGAGAGTTCACTGTACCGCAGTGACAGGACCATCATTGAAGAGAGGTGGGTGATTCCATGGAACACAGGCAGAATTCTGTCTGCAGACGCTGTGATTGTACGACCACACATCTTACCCTCTACTCCTCGCTTCGCCTTCCTTCATGCTGGAGGTCGGTGCTGTACGCCTTCATGTCTCCCTCCCCACCAATCACCTCTTGGCATCCACCCCTGTGACCACAGAAGATGCTCCACCTGCCCACACCTCCTCCCTCACCACCATCCAGGGTCCCAAACAATCCTTCCAAGTGAAGCAACACTTCACTTGTGAATCTGCGGGGGTCATCTACTGCATCCGGTCCTCCCGCTGTGGTTTCCTCTACATTGGAGAGACCGGACGTAGACTGGGAGAATGCTTCGTTGAGCACCTTGGCTCCGTCCGCCACAATAGCATAGATCTCCCAGTGGCCCCCCATTTCAATCTCCTGCCCCATTCTCTTGCTGACGTGTGTGGCCATGACTGAGATCACCCACTAATTGGAGGAAAAACACCTCATATTCCATCTGGGCAGTCTCCAACCAGATGGCACTGCCTTCTCCAGTTAGCCTCCCTCCCCATCTTTCCCTGTGTCTCCTTTCCTCAAGCACTCTCTCTCTCTCTCTCTCTCTCTCTCTCTCTCTCTCTCTCTCTCTCTCTCTCTCTCTTCCTCTTCCCTTTTCTCTCTGTCTCCCTTCCCCCAGCCCTGCTCTCACAGAACACCCCCCCACTCTCCTCAGTCAATCCTCTCCTGTCCTAATCATATCCAGATCACATCTTTTGACTTTTGGTCTATACTCTTCCCTCTGCCCATTCGAGGAGCACTGAACGAAGTGGTGACTCTCTGTTTGCCTTAAGATAGACAAAAGTTAGAGAATTTCATGTATGTTACATTCCAAATGTAGTATTATGTGATAATAATGGAACCTTTACACCTTCACATTCTTCCCTACTCCCTGGTCTTTTAATTCAGATGCCTGCCTGCTTTAAACATAAATCCTGAAGAAGGGCTCAGGCCCAAAACGTTGGTCGTGTATCTTTACCTTCTATGGACACTGCAAGACCTGCTGAATTCCTCTAGCATTTCTGCAGATGAGAGGTCTGGAGCAAAGCGCACTCTGCTGGAGTGTCGGGGGTGGGGGTGGGGGATAAACAAATGGTCGACCTTTTGGGTCGGAACCCTTCACTGACCACACACTGCTCCAGTGATAATATCGGAACAGATCCAGGGAAATTATCTAAAAAATGAAGCGTTAGAACGTGTGATTAGTTTACGGTTGCTGGACAGTTCATTGTCTTTCTCTTTGTTTTCAGCATGACAGACAGTGCTGGCTCTGGCAGATCACAACTTCTCGCTAACTTTGCTTCCACAGAAATGAGTCTGCACGCCATCTACATGCATGAGGTAATGACTTATAGTGCACAGAGGGTTTGATCTAGTTCCCTCAGTGGTGCCATCTCAAACACTCCCTCCACACCACCCCTCCCACGGTGACAGAACTCCCTCCGCACCAGCATTCCCACGGTGACAGAACTCCCTCCGCACCACTCCTCCCACGGTGACAGAACTCCCTCCGCACCTCCCCTCCCACGGTGACAGAACTCCCTCCGCACCTCCCCTCCCACGGTGACAGAACTCCCTCCGCACCTCCCCTCCCACGGTGACAGAACTCCCTCCGCACCTCCCCTCCCACGGTGACAGAACTCCCTCCGCACCTCCCCTCCCACGGTGACAGAACTCCCTCCGCACCACCCCTCCCACGGTGACAGAACTCCCAACGCACCACCCTTCCCACAGTGACAGAACTCCCTCCGTACCACCCCTCCCACGGTGACAGAACTCCCTCCGCACCACTCCTCCCACGGTGACAGAACTCCCTCCGCACCACTCCTCCCACGGTGACAGAACTCCCTCCGCACCTCCCCTCCCACGGTGACAGAACTCCCTCCGCACCACTCCTCCCACGGTGACAGAACTCCCAACGCACCACCCTTCCCACAGTGACAGAACTCCCTCCGTACCACCCCTCCCACGGTGACAGAACTCCCTCCGCACCAGCCCTCTCACGGTGACAGAACTCCCTCCACACCGCTCCTCCCACGGTGATAGAACTCCCTCCGCACCACCCCTCCCACAGTGACAGAACTCCCTCCGCACCTCCCCTCCCACGGTGACAGAACTCTCTCTGTACCTCCCCTCCCACAGTGATAGAACTGCCTCAGTACTGCACTTTAACCTTGGCACCATCCTACTAGACCTTGAGTTCCTGTCCTGTATTACTTGATACTCCACCAACCACTTTGGTGTCATTGGCGAACGTCAGAACGTTACCTGGCTCTGCCGTTGTCGGAGGTTGAATGTAAGGGGACACTATTCAGTAATTGGCAGGACCCTTGGGAGCAATGATTATGCAGAGGGATGTTCACATACAAGTCCATTGCTCTGTGAGTGACAACACCAGTACATTGAGTGGCACGAATGTTGGTTGAGGAGCAAGTAGTATTGAGGAAGCGGAGGCTGCAGAAGGACTTGGACAGATTAGGAGAATGGGCAGAGAAGCAGCAAATTAAATATAATGTGGACTTTTGGAGGAAGTCAGGGGAACATGACCCAGTCCTCATTGAGGGCTCAGTAGTGGAGAGGGTCAAGAACTTCAAATTCCTGGGTGTCAACATCTCTGAGGATCTGTCCTGGACCCTCCATCTTGATGCATTCACAAAGAAGCCTCACCAGTGGCCGTACTTCGTGAGATTTCTGAGATGGTTCAGTATGTCACTGAAGACTCTCGAAAGCTTCTCCAAGTATAATGTAGAGACCATTCTGGCTGGTTGCATTATTGCCTGGTATGGAGGAGCTAACTCTCAGGACACTCTGGAGGGTTGTTAACTCGGCCTGTGACATCACAGGCACCAGACTTCACCCCATCGAGGACACCTACATCAGGCAGAGTCTTAAAAAAGCAGCCTCTATCCTCAAAGACCCTACCACCTGTGCCCTCTTCACTCTGCTGCCATTGGGAAACAGGTACAGGAGCCTGAAGATGAGCACCCAGCGGCACAAGGACAGGTTCTTCCCCACTGCCAAGAGATTCCTGACTAATCAAAAACACTACCTTACTTTAAAATATGAACGTTTTCTCCTAATGAAGTTGCTGCAAAACACCGAATTTCATGAATCGTTGATGACAATGAATTCTGATTCTGATAATGTCAAAAAGTTTTCTACCAATGCAATTTGGTCGAAAAAAAATAAACAGGCAGACTCGTGCAGGAGCCTGAAGGTAAACCTGCAGGTTGAGTCAGTGGTGAAGAAGGCAAATGCGAGGCTGGTTTTCATTTCAAGGGGAATAGAAGATAAGAGCAGGGATGTGATGTTGGGGTTTATAAGGCCCTAGTGAGGCCCTACTTGGAGGATTGTGGGCAGTTTTGGGCTCCTCATTTAAGAAAGGATCTGCTGACGGGAGGTTCACAAAGATGATTCCAGGAATGAAAAGGTTATCATATGAGGAGCGTTTGACAGCTCTTGGCCTGTACCCCTTGGAATTTAGGAGAATGAGGGGAATCTCAATGAAACATTTTGAATGTTGTAGGCATGGACAGAATAGATGTAGAAAGGTTGTTTCCCACGGTGGGAGAGTCTGGGACAAGAGGGCACAACTTCAGGATTGAAGGGCATCCACATAGAACAGGTACGGAGGAGTTTCTTCAGCCAGAAGTTGATAAATCTGTGGAATTTGTTGCCACAGGCAGTTGTGGAGTCCAGGTCATTGGTTTACTTAAGCCAGAGAGTGATAGGTTCTTGATTAGCCAGGGCATCAAAGGTTCTAGGGAGAAGACTGGGCAGTGGGGAGAATGGATCAGCTCATGATTGAATGGTGGTGCAGACTCGATGGGCTGAATGTCCTATTCCTGCTCCTATGTCTTATGATCTTGTATTTGCCTTCACCAGTTGGGGCTTTGAGTGTTTAAGTTGGGTGTTGCACATGTGCAAACCTTGGTCAGGCCACATGTGGAGTTCAGGTCACTGCATGACAGGAACGGATGGGGAGGAGGCTTTGGAGAGGGTGCAGAAGCGGTTCACCGGGTTGTTTCCTGGACTGGAAGGTATGAGCTGTGAGGAGAGGTTGGACCTCTCTGGAGTGTTGGAGGCTTGAAACAGTTTATCAAATAATGAGAGGCATTGTTAGGGTGATATTCCCAGGATAGAAATGTCAAGTACTGGAAAGCATAAGTTTACATTGAAGGAGAAGAAATTCAAAAGTAATTTGCAAAGTATTTTTTTTACTAAGGGTGTTGGGTGCCTGCAGACGCAGGAACAGGCTGGGAATGGAGGGCTACGGACCATGAGCAGGCAAATTGCTTTTGAGGGATGTCATGGTCAACAAGTACAAGATGGGCTGAAGAGACTGTTCCTGAGCTGTTTGGTGTTCCAATGTGACGCTGCAAGAACTTGCTGACACTGGACTGAAGCGTTATGAGGAACGGAGGAGTTTCTTCTGTTCAAACAGTTTAAGACGTGACCTCAGCTCAAAGCTGTAACGCAACCACCTTCCCCAGCAATAGTCAGATTTCAGATTTATTGTCAGAGTACATATATGAGATCACATACAACCCTGAGATTCCTTTTTCCTGCGGTCATGGCAGAATTACCAATAATTAGTAGTGCAAAAATAAACTGTAGACGGCTGTTAAACTTAAATATAAAGTGTGTGATAACTCAACTTTATTCACTTTGTAAAGGAGGTGCTCTGTAACGTGAGAAGACCTGTTGTTACTTTCAACAGGGTCTTTCTGCAAGAAAGCCCATAGGCAGATGGGAACACCCCTTTTTATATGGTTTAGCTTTCCATTCTAAACCTGTTCATGACTATTCACATGACCTGTAATCTGCAGACTTCAGCAAAACGTCCAGCATGAGTTTCAAGAGCAAAGCGGCCTTGCTTCTCATGTCTTGCACCTTTGCTACTAAAAGAAAACAATTTCTTTAACAGACTCTAGTATTTTCCCTTAAAAAATATTCTTTTTAAGCCTTTTCTTGCTGCTGGAATTTATAGAAAGGAAAGAAGCTGGTGGTACTATAGGAAAACAAGAGGGGGAGTTTTAGCATGGGACAATTAGCATGGGAACTGGCCCCTTGGGCCCACGAGCCAGGGCCACCCAATTAACCTACAACTCATTTTGAAGGGAGGGTGGGAGGAAGCCCATGGGGAGAATGTACAAACTCCTTACAAACGGTGCTGGATTTGAACTCCGGCCACTGGTGATGTAACAGTGCTGCGGTGACTGCCACGCTTACCGTGCTGCCGAGTTAGTCCAGGGAGGCGGAGATTGAGGTTGTGGTAAGGGGCAGAGAGGGAAGGGTTTGGGGCAGCAACAGGAGGATTTGGTGGGGAGACAACACCGGAGGTGGGGGGGGGGTGAATGGATGGCAGTGCACCACTAGTGGGGGTAACAGTGGCCTTTCTTGTGACAGTGTTTGAATCCTCCTTCTGCTTCTCTCCCGCAGCTCCACCAGCAGACAGTTCAGCCGCAACAGATGAGGTCCGTGTCCGAAATCCCCAGCTCAATTACTGAGCAGTCCACTGCTCCAGGTACCTCGCCACAAAATGGTTTGGCACAGACAAGAAGTGCTGTAGTGTTCTATGGTTCTATCTCACCATACCAAGGGCCAGACCACCAACATGTCTCAGGACTAAACTGAGCAAGAGCAGAGGATGTAGTTCAGACAAAGCCGGGGTCAGGCCCAGAGTGGGAGGAAGGAGTGGCTGGGAAATTCAGCAGAGAGGGCAGGCCAGAGGTGGGTCATGTGGTGTGGCAGGACATGGGCAGGCAGGATGTAGGGGAGATCCAGCAAGATGAAGACCGACACAAACCTAGCAGAGGCTGGAATTCCATTGCTGGAGAAACTGAGTGTGTCAGGCAGCATCCGTGGAGGGAAATGGTCAGTCAACATTTCTGGTCAGGGCACTTTATTGAGACTGAAATCGGAAGAGGTGGTATCTAGCACATCAAAGGGGAAAATGGAGGGAGTGGGAATAAATGAGAGGGGCAAAGAGATGATGTAATTGGACAACAGGTGGGAGAGGAGAAGTGGTAAGGGGAGAGACCCCAGGAAGATGGGGAGAAAGGTAACAATGGGAGCAGGTAAAGTCGGGATGGAAACAGATGAAGGTGGGGTTCCATCGAGTTAGAAAGGTCAATGTTTGTGCCAGCAGGTGTCAGTGAATTGTTGTTCCTCAGGTTTAGGGTTAGATTGAGGACAGATCAGTATGGGAAGGGGGAGAGGAATTGAAGTGGTCAGCTACCAAGAGTTCCAGCTGCAACCCACAGAGCATAGGTCACTCAATCTACATCTGAGCATAGGTCACTCAATCTACATCTGAACACAAGAAATAGGAGCAGGACGTCAAGCCTGCTCTGCCATTCAATATGATCGTGGCTGATCTCCACCTCCCTGCCCTTTTCCCATATATCATAATTCCCACATTGTAAAAATCTATTCAACCTTGCCTTAAATACAGAGCGCTCTGGCTGAGGAGGTGGTCACAGTGGAGACTCTCACATTTGTAAAGTACCCAGACAAGCGCTTGAGTTGCTGGAGTGTAGAAGGTGAGGGATAGAGGGCTCCCTGCTTTTTCCCACCTGTAATCACCCATCTCCTGCAGACCCGTGCTCCTCCCCCTCCCCTCCACCCTGTTAATCAGCCATCTGTCCATTTCTTCCTATTCCTGATGACGGGTTTCAGCTTGAAACATTGCGTATCCATGGAGGCTGTCTGTCCTACTGAGTTCCTCCAGCATTAGTGTGGCCAGGTCCTCGATGGACAGCAGGAGGGTGGTGGGCTGGGGTTGTTCACTTGAAGCAAGAGATTGAGCAGAGATTGATGGGGGCAGGGAGGATGGTTTGAGTGGGTGTGAGATTGGAGTTTGCGATGCCTGCTGATCCATGTCATTGTCTGCTCTCAGTGCCTCGGTTAGGTTCACCTGAAACACTGGCAGCCCATTCGCAGCTCCCACTTGGAGGTTGGACAGAGGAGGCAAGCGGAGAGGTTCCTGACGGTGATCGCTGGGACTCTGAACCTGAAGTGCCTTCTCAGGTAGACGAGCCTTTTAAATATTCCAATCACTTCTCACCTCACTGGGGGACGGGTCCCACACACACTGACCCTCACTGGGGGATGGGTCCCACACACACTGACCCTCCCTAGGGGATGGGTCCCACACACACTGACCCTCACTGTGGGATGGGACCCACACACACTGACCCTTCTGGGGGACGTATCCCACACACATTGACCACTGGGGGGATGGGGCTCACAGACTGACCCTCACTGGAGGATGGGTCCCACACACACTGACCCTCCCTGGGGAGACGGGTCCCACACACACTGACCCTCCCTGGGGGATGGGTCCCACACACACTGACCCTCACTGTGGGATGGGACCCACACACACTGACCCTCACTGTGGGATGGGACTCACACACACTGACCCTTCTGGGGGATGGATCCCACACACATTGACCACTGGGGGGAAGGGGCTCACAGACTGACCCTCACTGGGGAGACGGGTCCCACACACACTGATCCTCACTGGGGATGGCGCACATACTGACTCCCACTGGTGGGGGGGGGGGATTGGTCACATAATGGTATAGTTCGGTTACACATTAACTCTTCCTTCCACCTCTCCAGGGCTCCACTCTCACTCTCCATTGGTTTGTTCCCTTGCTCAGGTTTAAGGAATGTCACAGGACTGACCCAGTGGCCTTACCACGTTCCATCCCTGCACCACCTCCTTGAGGCCCACGGTTGGTGATTGGAGAAGTTTCCCTGGGCCTCCGTTGACTATTGAAAGGTTTGACGTCTTCCAGAACCTGTAGCTGTGCTCTGCTGCCCATGGCCTTCCCTGCAGGGTGCAGAGTGCCCCAGTGCCCCTCCTGCCCAACACTGGCATTGTTACAGAGAAGGAATGGGGCGTTTTCTTCTGGCCCGAGTCCATTAGGAGGAGGGACGGTGACTGTGCTAGGGCAGCAGGGACCAGTGTGGGGTCTGGAGGGGAGTTACTGAGTGTAGAAAGGTGAACATGAATCAAAATGATGGGTCATTGACTGCCCCAGACCTCCTACCAAATGCTCCAACCCTGCCCTGGATCGGACTTGCCCTTTTTTCCAACCCTGCCCTTGGAGCAGCATGGATTCATTGGAAATTGTGTCCCAGTGTGGGGGGGGGGGGCAGGTTACGGTTTGTGTGTGTGGCTGAGAAGGGTCTGCTGGATTTTCCCACCACCTCTTCCCCTCACACTGCTTCTGACAGACCACTCTCACCTGGCCTTCCCCTACATTGCCTTTGGGCAGCAGTGTCTTTCAGCTATCAATGATCCAAGCACCATGCAAAACATACTCCTGGCTTTCCTGCAGAGGTTCACTGGGGTCAGATCAGGAGCAAGGACACAGGCTGGGAAATGCCTTCTGTGTTTGCAACCCACCCCTGGGACACTGAGTGACTGGCTGTGTCTGAGCTGGACCCCTTGATGAGGCCACACTCCACTGGGAGGCGATGGCCTCCATGAGACACAGGAGAACCCAAATCCAATCCAACACGAAGACAGGTACTGCAGGGAAAGAGGTCGTCCAATGCATGGAGTCTGTGCCAAATCTGTGTCAGAACCACCCACCCCCTTGTTGCACCCAATTTCTCGCCATCGAGTCCTTATCCAGTCCCTGTGAGGGTACTGAGTAAATACCCCTCGCAGGCAGACAGTTCCTGACCACATCAACCCACTGCGTCAAGAAACATCTCCTCATCTCTCACTGGTCCAGGACCCGTCTCACCGAATCTTCTGCTCTGGAAACAGGTTCTCCTTTGCGACTTGGAACACTTTGACTGAATCTGCCCAGACCTCTCAGTTGTGGTAATAAATTGTTTAGACTTGAATATTACAGACAGTATCAGTGTGGATCTGATGCGCAAAAACTCTTTAAATAATTGTGCAGTGGTCTCAACTCCAGCTCCCCCCTCCTCCCATCACTCTCAGAGACAAGCTCTCCAACTCGATCCGATGGAGATGGAGTTTCAGATACTGCGCCGTTTATGGGAATGTTAGATTTGTGTTCCATCAGTCAGGGACTCTGGACTCGCAGCTCCTGGGCCAGCCCAAGCAGGAATTGTCTCATCCAGTGGGGATTCCTCTGGAACCAATCACCAATGGAGAGATGATACCAGGGTGACAGGAAGTTCCCTTTTGCAGATGGTGTCATACACACGTGACTTTATCCTGGGAGAGTGTGACCCGACGAAGTTGGGGAAGCTTCACTCTGGGTCTGACCTCGGGAGTGTGTGATGGGGCTGTGTGGAGGGAGCTTCACTCTGGGTCTGACCCATGGAGTGTGTGATGGGACAGTGTGGAGGGAGCTTCACTCTGGGTCTGACCCATGGAGTGTGTGATGGGATGTTGTGGAGGGAGCTTAACTCTGGGTCTGACCCTGGGAGTGTGTGATGGGACAGTGTGGAGGGAGCTTCACTCTGGGTCTGACCCATGGAGTGTGTGATGGGATGTTGTGGAGGGAGCTTCACTCTGGGTCTGACCCTGGGAGTGTGTGGTGGAATAATGTGGAGGGAGTTTCACTCTGTATCTAACTCACCAGGTCTGATTTGGGAGTGTGTGGCAGGACAGTGCAGAGGGAACTTTGACAGCATGACTCATCTGTTCCTGTGGGTGTGTGACAGGAGAGCACAGAGGGAGCTTTACTCAGTATCTGTGTTGCTGCTGCCCTGAGTGTGTCTGTGTATCGGTGAGTGCAAATATAAGCATTATCTTTGATCACCAGTATTGACTGGCTGGAGGTGCTGTACCCATTGAATGAACTCATTTTATGATTTACAAATCAGCTGCTCAGTGCGATGATGTCCATTAATTTTGCAAAGTAATGACTGCTGAATAGGAAAGTTTTATTAAATATTTACAATTGAATCGCTGTTTTATCATTTCTTCTCAATTCCTGCAGACCTCATCACAAGCTGAGGGGTGTTTATATAGCTTTCAGAGCAAGGAAGAGTTCATGAAATTGGTCATATGTACATGTATGCGGGGCTGTTGGAGTTTATTGTCACGTATATAAAACACAAAAGCCTGCGAACACCGTGGTTGAAGTAAAAACACGACACTGGAGAAACTCAGCAGGTCATACACAGTCCTTTATAGAGCAAAGATAACGATACAGAACCAACATTTTGGGTTTGAGCCCTTCATCAAGGTATGAGTACAATATAGGAAGGCGCTGGGTTCAGGCTTGACCCAAAACATTGGTCGTGTATCTTTAACTTTGCTCTATAAAGTACACTGACCTGCTGAGTTTCTCCAGCATTGTGTTTTATTGTCATGTGTACTTATAAGCAGTGATAGATTGCCACATACCAACATACTGGAGTAACTCGGAGTCCATAGTAAGGAAAGGGTAACCAATATATTGGGCCTGAGCCCTTCGTCAAGGTTGTGTGCGTAGACCGGTGAGATATACCAGACATGGTACAACAAGCAGTATATCTGCTCCTATAGTGGGGAGCTCCCTCAGTATTGCTCCTCTCATGGTGGAGAGCTCCCTCAGTACTGCCACTCCTACAGTGGGGAGCTCCCTCAGTACTGTCCCTCCCAAGGTGGAGAGCTCCCTCAGTACTGCCACTCCTGCAGTACTGTACCTCCTACATTGGGGAGCTCCTTCAGTACTGCCCCATGGTAGAGCTCCCTCAGTACTGCCCCTCCCATGGTGGGAGCTCCCTCAGTACTGCCACTCCTGCAGTGGAGAGTTCCCTCAGTACTGTTCCTCCTACATTGGGGAGCTCCCTCAGAATTGTCTCTCCCTCGGTGGAGAGCTCCCTCAGTATTGCCCCTTCTGCAGTGGAGAGCTCCCTCAGTGCTGTTCCTCCTACAATGGGGAGCTCCCTCAGTACTGTCCCTCCCATGGTGGGGAGCTACCTCAGTACTGCCCTTCCCACGATAACGAGCTCCCTCAGTACTGCCCCTACCACAGAGGGGAGTTCTATCAGTACTGCCCCTCCCACAGTGGAGAACTACCTCAGTATCGCCCCTCTCATGGTGGGGAACTCCCTCAGTACTGCCCCTCCCACAGTGGGGAGCTCCCTCAGTACCATCCCTACCACAGAGAGGAGTTCTATCAGAACTGCCCCCCCACAGTGGAGAGCTCCCTCTGTACTGCCCCTCCCACAGTGGGGAGCTCCCTCTGTACTGCCCCTCCCGTGGTGGAGAGCTCCCTGAGTACTGCCCCTTTTATTGCCTTTTTTGTGGTAAATCAATACTGCCCCCTTATTTGTCATCGACTTAAGTTACAGGTTCTACATTAGTCGACAATTCAGGTGATTCACACAAAACATACATTACAAATTGGAACATGATTTCCTCCGTCGATACTGTCAATCCCTTTGGGGGGGACCAGGCATTCCCGGAGACCCTCCACACTGCCCGTGAGCACTGAGTGCTCCTTCTCCATGGGCACACAGAAGAGGGGCAGGCAGGCATCACACGATGCAGTGGAAATAGGAGGATGTGAGCCCAGGCGTTCCTCAGAAGAATTCAGTTAAACACCATAAAAAAGACGCTCAAAATTTCCTTTAAACTAGCTGAACATCTAGAGCAAGAGAGAGAAATGAAATCAAAGGAATACAGTTACTGACCAGAATTTAACCTTACTAGTGGAATCCATCTCAGCAACGGGACGTCGGCAAAACAGTTAAAAACACTTAAATTTGTCTTTAAACTAGCTGAACAACTAGAGCAAGAGGAAGAAACAAAGAACCAGGAAAAGAAATATAGTTACTCACCCTTGTGCATGACAAGGATTTGATTTATTAATGTAATTAAAATGAACATTTTACCTCACTTTTTTGTATATATTTTAATCTTTACCAATTTCCATTCCTAAAACTTATTTTAATTCATTGGATTCGATTATTTCTTCATATATATGGCAAGGTAAACAACCCCATATAAACAAGGCCTATCTTCAAAGGCCCAAAAGGAATGGGGGCTTATCTCTACCCAATTTTAGATTTTATTATTGAGCAGTTAATAGATGAAATGTATAATTGCTATTACATTTTGATATTTCAGGTGATCAACCCCTTGGGTAAAAATGGAACGGAGTTTTTCAAAACATTTAGTTCTGTTGGCAGTTTTAGTCTTATCCTTTTCAAAATGTACAGACAATCCTATGATAAAGAATGATCTTTTTCAACCTTTTATCTTGGATGCAGGTTTTAAGGAATGGGTTGGATTGGGAATAAAAAGTTTGAAGGATTTATGTATTTGAGGCAATTTTGCTTCATTTAAACAATTAGCAGTTAAATTCAACCTCCCCAAGAGTCATTTTTTTAGATATTACAAAATCAGCATTTTGTTCCGTCTAAATTCTCTAATTTTCCTTGAATTCCCAATACCAATGTTCTTGATTTATTTTTTGATTTAAGGTTTTCTCATGGTGGATCGGTAGGAATTATTTATAGTAATTCGATGGACCTAAGAAATATGATCAGGGCTGGGAATCAAGAATGAATGGGAACATAACTTGAATGCAGGAATTTCAGATGAAAGTTGGGATAACATGCTTGATATGATCCATAAAACTTCATTCCGTCCACAACATTGTTTAATACAATTTAAAGATGGACATAGAATACATATGATCTTGTTTTATCCTGACATTGATCCACTGTGAGACAAATGTAAAAGTTTTTGAGGCCTCCTGATTCATATGTTCTGGAGTGTCCAGAACTACAAGACTCTCAGGAACAATTCTTTAAAACTCGATCACAGATTCTTAGGAACCGAGTCCTTTTATTGCTTTGTTTGGTTATTCTCTAGAAGAGGGGATTTCCTTGAATTCAACTCAAAAAAGAATAGTGGCTTTTGCCAGACGGACAACTTGGATCAGATGGAAAGACAGCAGAGCACCAGCTCATATGTAACGAGTACAGGATGTCGTCTTGCTTGAGTTTGAGAAAAATTAGATTGAACGTTAAAGAGATCAAGGTTGAATTTGACAAGATTTGGACCCCATTCATGGACAATGATCATAATTTGATGACTTAGGCAGGGGTGCTCTGGGGTATCGTATCCGATGTCCGAGAGACGATACTCGATTCTTTACAAATTATTTGCTGGTGACCGTGTCTAGTGGGAGGGGGGGTAGATTAGTATGGTTTTTTTTTCTTTCCTCTTTTGTTCTTTTTGGGGTTTTTTATTGGTCTATTTAGATAATCACAATGTATATCTCAGTATTAGAAAACAAGGTGAAATTCCCATCAGAATATTTCACTTTTGGCGAGAATGTATAATTAACATGTGGGCTCATAATCTGTATTATATATAAGAGCTACATAATTAATTAATATCAGAACAATACATGTAATATTTCTCTATCAAGTTAATAAAAATATTTTAAAAATAAGAAATATAGTTACTGACCAGAATTTAACCTTAATAGTGAAATTCATCCCAGCAGCGGGACTTTGGCAAAATGGCAAGATGATGGCACTTTCAAACCATTCAAATCACCTTTAAAGTAGCTACATTGCTAGAGCATAAGGAAGAAACGAAGAACTAAACAAAGAAATAGTTACTGACCAGAATTTAGCCTTGATAGCAGAATACAGCTAAGAAATGGGACGTCAGCAAAATGGCAAGATGGCAGCCACAAAAGCCTTGAGATCTGTAGAGTCACTGGAACGGGGCCAGTTCAGAGCCACCACTGAAGGGGGGGGGGGGGGGCGTGGTTTACACATCCTCCTCCAAAGTGATTCAAAGAAGTAACAAACCCCTCTCCTAATAAATTAGAGGCCAAAGCAGAGGAGATTAACCAGTCATGTTCAGCCAGTTGACCTCCCAGGTGGCCGCTGCGGAGGAGCGTGTCAGGACTGTATAGGACCAAATTATAGAGGTGGACTCCTCCCTTGAGATGCTAAGGAAGAAAAATGACTTTCTGTTGAGAAAAGTGAACCAGCAAGAAAATCACAGGAGGTATAATAATGTTTGCATCATTAACCTGAGGGAAGGCTGGGAGGGAAAGAATCCTGTCGAATTTTATAAGGCTGGATCCCAGACATTCTGGAATGAGAATTCAAGTCTCTGCCTGGCATGACTGAAGATCAGAGACCAAGACACATCCTGATACGTCTGTGAGATTATCCACGCACTGCCACGAGGTAAGTGAGGGAGAACAAGGGCCCCATTACGTATGACAACAGGCCAGTGTTATTTTTTTCCCAACCAAGTGCAGGTCTCATGAAGCAGAGGAGGGTGTTTGACCAGGTAAAGAAGGTCTAAGAATATCCCATTTTCCTTGCTTCACCCAGCAACGCTGAGGGTCGTACTCCTTTATGGAGAACAGAGATTCTTCAAGATGCCCGGGGAAGCGATGACATTCTTGTGTAATTGGCCAGGAGGAAAATAAAACGGTGAGCAAGAACAGGAGGAAAATTGGGCAGGCAATTGTGGTCTTCACAGACTGCCGTGGATACGTGCCTTAAACTGTAGTCACTTTTTCACTGACAATAGATAAGCGAGTTCCAATCTAAACCAACCTTAAACGGACTAGTTATTTATGGTGACTGATTTTCACAGGAACGGTTTCTGAGTTGAGCGTTTCTTTAAACTTAATGTTGTATTGAAAAATGAATAATCTTTAGTGGAATACAATTTTTTGCATCAATTATACCTCAAGCCACAGAAATTAATTTAAAGTCAGGCTTATCTGATCAGTGTTTTAGATGTGGCGAGAAGATTTGAATTTTCTTATACTCGACTCGGTCACGTTCCAAAGAGAGGCCTTTTTGGGTGGAATTCCATTTCCACAAAAAAAAGAAAATGAATAATCTTGTATAATAGTTTATATATAGAGGAGCCCTGAGCTGTGCAAAATATTTAAGAGTTAGTTGATATGCTGGACTTAGTGAATACAGGAAGGACATCCCATCTTAATGAGGGAGGTAATGCCAAATGTTCAGAGGTCAGCACTGGGAGAGGGCAGTGATGGAGGGATTTTTATATGAACAGCTGTATTCGGGAGGAGTCACGTGATGGAGTAGTGGCCGGTCGGGGAACTCCAGCCCTCTCCAGAAAAGTTTAAAAAAAGATGGAGAAAAAACAAAGGCACAAACTTAAAAACCAAAACAAAGTGAAAGTAAAAGTGTGAAGAAAATGGCAGCGAAGAAAGAAAAACCAAAAACAACAGGAAGAAAAGAAGAAGGAAAGATGTCGGAAGAAGAAGGTGAAGGCCTTACCTGTCCGAAGAGGCCCGCCGCGGAGAGAGAAGCCCGCTCCCTCAGGTCAGTGGAGGTCCCGGGCCCGGGACTACAAAAATGGCTTGCAGAGCCGAGTAAAAGTGCGCAACCGCGCATGCGCGACGCGCATGAAAAAAACCACACTGACGGGAGGGGGGAACAGCTGCGGAGTCGATCTTGACAGCTGAGAGAGACACCTGCAGCACAGCAGCAGGTGCAGAACACAGACAATAACGGCAACAAGAAAGAAGAGGGTAAAAAGAAAACAAGGAAACAACAGATGGTCAACCCAGAGGAAGAAGAAGAAGAACAGAAAGAAGTGGAAGAAGAAGAGAAAAGCAAGACAATGGATGTATCTTTTTTAAAGAATATATGGAATCAGTGAAAGAATGGCAATTACAAGAATTTGATGAGATAAAAAGAATTAAGAATGCAGAAGAAAAATTGAATAAAATAGAAATGGTCATATCAGAGATAGGAAAAAGAGTGGAAAATATGGAAGAACGAGAAATAATCGTAGAAATGGAAGTAGAGGACTTAAAAGAGAAATTAGAAGAATCTAATAAAAAAGTTAAAGAGGCACATGAGCTGTTAGCTCAGAAGATAGATATAATAGAAAACTATAATAGAAGAAATAATATAAAGATAGTGGGCCTTAAGGAAGATGAAGAAGGCAAGAATATGAGAGAATTTATAAAAGATTGGATCCCCAGGGTCCTGGGAAGACCAGAATTACAGGAAGAAATGGAAATAGAGAGGGCATATAGAACTTTAGCCCCGAAACCACAACCGCAGCAAAAACCAAGATCCATTTTAGTAAAATTCTTAAGATATACAACAAGAGAAAATATATTGCAGAAAGCAATGAAGAAAGTAAGAGAGGACAAAAAGCCACTGGAATATAAAGGTCAAAAATTTTTTTTCTATCCAGACATAAGTTTTGAACTCCTGAAGAAGAGGAAGGAGTTCAATGCAGCGAAAACGATCTTATGGAAAAAAGGATATAAATTTATGTTAAAGTACCCAGCGGTACTTAAAATAATTATTCCAGGGCAACATAACAGACTATTCTCGGATCCAGAGGAAGCACGAAAATTTGCAGAACAACTACAAAACAAGCAGAGAGATGAAGACATGTAATGAGAGTAAAAATGACCACGAACTATATGTATGTGTGTAAAGGGGTATATGTGTGTATATATATATATAGTGTGCATACATGAATGTGTCCGTATTTAGAGGAAAATATATAGAGTACAGACAAGAATTAATAAGGGAGGGAAATGGAATTGAGGGAATAAGGAGGGAATTAAAAGAGTGACCTTTGTTACATATGAAAATTGAAATCTTTTCTGGGGGGGCTGGGTGGGGAGGAGTTACGGTCACTGCAAAATCAGCTGACGTTTGCGAGTGAATTCGCAAATCCAAATGGAGAGGGGAGATGTGGTTGTCCGACAAGGGATAAAGGACAACTCAGGAGGGGGAGGGGAGAATGGGGTTAAAGAAGTTTTAAATAGGAGAATAAGGAAAATGTTTGATGTTTTAGAAATGTTGTCTTATAAAGTGTTCAAAACAAGAAAGCAGAAATGGATAAGAAGGAAAGGTAATGATGGAGAAGCGGAAAGGGAAGATAAACAAAGTATAAAATGGCTACGCTGAACTATATGACTTTAAATATTAACGGAATACATAACCAAATTTAAAGGAAGAAACTGCTAAATTTACTGAAAAAAGAAAAAATTGATATAGCATTTGTGCAAGAAACACATTTAACTGAATTGGAGCACAAGAAATTAAAGAGAGATTGGGTAGAACACGTAACAGCAGCGTCGTATAATTCAAAAGCAAGAGGAGTAGCTATATTAATTAGTAAAAATGTGCCAATTAAAATAAAAGAGGAAATAATAGATCCAGCAGGGAGATATGTAATGATAAAATGTCAGATATATTCGGAGTTTTGGAATCTACTCAATGTATATTCACCTAACGAAGAAGATCAAAAGTTTATGCAAGATATCTTTTTGAAGGTAGCAGATACGCAAGGGAACATATTAATAGGAGGGGATTTCAGCCTGAATTTGGATTCAAATATGGACAAAACTGGGAAAAAAATTAACAGAAAGAACAAAGTAACCAAATTTATAATTAAATCGATGGAAGAAATGCAACTTTTGGATATATGGAGGAAACAACACCCAAAGGAAAAGGAATATTCATATTACTCGGGTAGACATAAAACAGACTCAAGAATAGACCTATTTTTGTTATCAGCTCGTATGCAAGATAGAGTAAGAAAAACAGAATATAAAGCTAGAATATTATCGGACCATTCACCCTTGATATTGACAATAGAGTTAGAGGACATCCCTCCAAGAATGTATAGATGGAGATTAAACCCCATGCTACTTAAAAGGCAGGATTTTAGAGAATTCATTGAAAGACAAATTAAAATGTATTTTGAAATAAATACGGAATCAGTGAAAGATAAGTTTATACTATGGGACGCAATGAAAGCGTTCATTAGAGGGCAAATAATAAGTTATGTAACCAAGATGAAGAAGGACTACAATCAGGAAACAGAGCAGTTGGAAAGGGAAATAGTAAATATAGAAAAACAATTAGCAATGAAGGAAGATACAACTAAAAGAAGAGAATTGGCAGATAAAAAATAAAATATGAAACACTACAAACATATAAGGTGGAGAAGAACATAATGAAGACAAAACAGAAATATTATGAACTAGGGGAAAAAACGCACAAAATTCTAGCATGGCAGCTTAAGACAGAACAAGCTAAGAAAATGGTATTGGTATCAAGGAAAAAAGACAAACAAATCACAAATAATCCAACGGAGATCAATGAAAACTTTAGAGAATTCTATGAACAATTATACCAAACTGAAAACGAAGGGAAAGAAGGGAAAATAGATGAATTTCTAACTAAAATTGAACTACCAAAATTACAAATAGAGGAACAAAATAAATTATCAGAACCATTTGAAATAGTAGAAATACAAGAGCTAATAAAAAAATTACCAAATAATAAAACACCAGGAGAGGATGGATTCCCAATAGAATTCTATAAAACATTTAAAGATTTATTAATTCTTCCCCTCCTGGAAGTAATCAACCAGATTGATAAAACACAAAGCTTAAAAGTAAAACAGCAATAATTACAGTAATATTAAAGCAAGGGAAAGATCCACTCGCACCAGCGTCATATAGACCAATATCATTACTTAACACAGATTATAAGATAATAGCTAAACTATTAGCAAACAGATTAGCAGATTATGTACCTAAAATGGTAAATCTAGACCAAACTGGATTTATTAAAAAAAGACGCACAACAGACAATATTTGTAAATTTATTAACTTAATTCATGCAGTAGAAGGGAGTAAAGCACCAACAGTAGCAGTTGCTTTAGACGCAGTGAAGACCTTTGACAGAGTAGAATGGAATTATTTATTCAAAGTATTGCAAAAATTCAGTTTACCAGAGAAGTATATTAATTGGATTAAAGCATTATATAAGGGGCCATTGGCGAAAGTGACAGTAAATGGATATGTATCAAAGCAATTTAACTTAAGCAGATCAACAAGGCAGGGATGCCCACTATCACCCTTATTGTTCGCGTTAGCTATAGAACCACTAGCAGAATTGATAAGAACAGAAAATAATATAAAAGGGATAAAAATAAAAGACAAGGAATATAAAATCAGTTTATTTGCAGATGATGTTATAGTATACTTAACAGAACCAGAACTATCAATAAAAGAATTATATAAGAAATTGAAGGAATATGGAGAAGTGTCGGGTTATAAGATTAACGTAAATAAAAGTGAAGCAATGCCAATGAATAATGCGGATTTCTCAAAATTTAAGAAGGAATCACCATTCAGATGGCAAATGCAAGCAATAAGATACCTAGGTATACAAATAAATAAAAATCTCGGCCAACTATATAAACTCAATTATTATCCACTAATGAAAAAATTACAGGACGATTTAGAGCATTGGAAAGATTTACCACTAACACTAATAGGAAGGATAAACTGTATTAAAATGAACATTTTCCCAAGGATATTATACCTATTTCAGGCATTGCCAATACACTTGACAGAGAAATTCTTCAAGGAGTTAAAGAAAATAATAAGGAAATTTTTATGGAAAGGGGGGAAACTGAGGATAGCACTAGATAAATTAGCAGAATGGTATAAACAAGGAGGCTTACAACTGCCAAACTTTAAAAATTATTGTAGAGCCGCACAATTAAGATACCTATCAGATTTTTATCAAACAAGGGAAAAGCCAGATTGGACTAGATTAGAATTAGATAAAATAGGGGAAAAGATACCTGAACACATATTATATAAATGGGATGAAAAATTGGTACAACATAGAAGTTCTCCAGTATTACATCATCTACTCAATATTTGGAAAAAGGTTCATGTAGAAAGGAATAAAACAAATTATCAATTGCCAAAACTAATATTGACGCAAAACAAGTTACTCCCTTTTACAATAGATAACCTTTCCTTTAGAGAATGGGAGAAAAAAGGGATCAAAGAATAGAAAATTGTTTTTCAGGAAATAGATTATTATCCTTTGAACAAATGAAAGATAAATACAATATAACTCAAGATACAGTGCTGGCATATTACCAATTGAGATCCTACTTGAAGGACAAATTAGGAAGCAGTCTGAGTTTACCAGAGGGAAGTAACTTTGAATATGTGATTACAGATACAATGACAATCAAAAGATTTATAACAAATATGTATATTAAACTGCAAGAAAAGTAGAATGAGGAAACAAATGGTAAAACTAAACAAAAATGGGAACAAGATTTAAACATAAAGATAAAAAAGGAAACTTGGGAGAAGTTATGTTCTGGAACGATGAGAAATACAATAAATACGAGGTTACGTATGATACAATATAACTGGATACACAGGCTATACATTACACCTCAAAAGTTAAATAAATGGGGCCCAACAGTATCTGATAGATGTTTTCGATGTAAAAAAGAAATGGGAACAATTCATGCAATGTGGACATGTGAGAAAGTAGAAAAATTTTGGGAAGATCTAAACCAGATATTAAATAAAATTACAGAAAACAATATACCAAAAAACCCAGAGATCTTCCTCCTAAGTAACATAAAAAACAAAGAATTTGGACTTGATTTGGATGGTGCAGAAAAAAGATTTGTTAAGATAGCTCTAGCCGTAGCAAAAAAATGTATTATGTCAACCTGGAAATTGGAAGATAATTTGAAAATACAACAATGGTATATAGAATTGAATAAATGTATTCCATTAGAAAAAATAACATATAGTTTAAGAAATAATATTGAAATATTTGAACAAATATGGGAGTCTTACATGAAACACAATAGAGAAAACCTACCGGGGACATTTTCCACCTAAATTAACGAAAGTAGAAGGAAATGAAAAGAATTGACTCAGTGGAATTTCTTGTTTATTTTTATTGAATGACAACATTGTTTGACTGGTTTAATGTATCCTAGATTTTGTACTTTAAATGGATGGGGGGGAGATAGGGAGGGTGGCATGGGAGTGGGGGGGGGGAGAAAATGGCACTGTATATATTTGAAAAGGAAAAAGTATGTATCATGCTTAATGTGGTTTGTGGTGTGAAAAAAAATTTTTTAAAAAAAGAACAGCTGTATTCCTCTTGAAAAGGTCACACAATCTCAGGAAAGGATATAACACCCTTTGAAAAATCTGGCAGCCTTATTGAGAGCATATAGGAACCTCACTGGTCCCAATATAGGGTTACGATCGCTACTGACTAGCCAGTGGACATTGTGGGGCTATCGTGACTCCAGGTGTTTCACTGAAAACACTTGCAATGGGATGTTTCTTTTTGTTTATTTTTCTTCATTCTTTCTCTGATTGATAAGACTTGTATTGGGGGGGAGGGGGGGTGGGCGGTGGAGGAAGGTGTCCCGTTGATGTTTTACATTTTGCATGGTTGTTGATTGTTAAATATATTTAAAATGATAAATAAAATATCACAAACTAAAAGAAAATGGACAGGCCGTCAGCCCGAGCTGAACCCTCAACTGTCCGCTGCCTGGACCCATGCATTGCCATCTTAGCCAGGCCCACTACCAGACCGATAAGGACAACCCTCGACCG
The DNA here is from genome assembly GCF_036971445.1 of Narcine bancroftii. Taxonomy (NCBI): domain Eukaryota; kingdom Metazoa; phylum Chordata; class Chondrichthyes; order Torpediniformes; family Narcinidae; genus Narcine; species Narcine bancroftii. The sequence continues at coordinate 372,774,287 of NC_091470.1, forward strand.
ACCCTCCCTTCTCCATACCAGGTGCCCAAAGCCCAGGAGCGTGGGGCTGAAATCCACCTAAAACTTGAGGAGCAACCCCTTCAAGCCCGCGAGCAGGGACTGCACCCTCGCACACTCCAAGTCTCTGTGAAACACGATCTCAACCAAGTCACTGAGGTGACAGACGGCTGGTGAGTCTGTGAATCAACTCATGACTAGACCAACCGCCTTCACATTTTGTAGGCAAATCACGGATTTCCCCTCCATTTTCACACTCGCTGTAACGCCCGGGGTCCCAACACTCCCCACCATTGCATCTGTGCATTTTCCATCTGTGATAGTTGGGGACAAGTATCACGACCACATTCCCATCTTCAAGTGATGAGAAAGAATTTGTGGTCACAGGGGTCGTTGAAGTCGCTGGCCCAGCGCGACTCCTGTAGGGCCCAGGTCTTACGGAAGACGGGTCTGGCATATTTACGTAAAATAAACAGATGAGACTACTGTATAAAATAATCGTCCACAGCAGGAGAGAGCAAGTCTCATCCTGACTGAAGTTGTGATAACTCAATCTTCTGCAGAGCATCCCGTATTCCCCACGTAGAAACTAGAGTCTGAGATGTGAGTTCCTTACCCAGACAATGAGATAGAAGAGCGATGAACAGAAATCCCCGGATGTTTTGTGAACCGGCTCCTTGGCAATCCGCCAAATCCTCCCGAACTCCTCGAAGGTGAGGTTGAGGCTCCCAGGCATTCGAGACGCCATCAATAAAGTCATCAGCAATTGGCCACCAAGCGAATCAGTGATAGAAGATAGGAGCAGGAGTAGGCCATTCGGCCCTTCGAGGCTGCTCCGCCATTCAACGAGGTCATGGCTGATCTTCAAGTTCAGTACCCCGTCCCCGCCTTCTCTCCGTAACCTTTAATACCCTTATACTGAAGAAATATATCTAATACCCTCTTAAATATATTTAATGAACCTGCCTCTACTGCCCTCTGTGGCAATGAATTCCACAGATTCACCACCTCTGGGTCAAGAAATTCCTCCTCATCTCGGTCCTAAATGGTTTGCCTATTATCCTCAAACCATGGCCCCGGGTTCTGGATTTTCCCATCCTTGGAAACATCCCATCTGCATCCATTCTGTCCAGTCCTGCCAGAATTTTATAGGTCTCTATGAGATCCCCTCTCAATCTTCTAAACTCCAGCGAGTACAATCCCAATTTGCGCAATCTTTCCTCCTAAGTCATTCCTGCCATTCCAGGTATCAGCCTGGTGAATCGCCTCTACACTCCCTCCATTGCAAGAACATCCTTCCTTAGATAAGGTGACCAAAACTGCACACAATACTCCAGGTGGGGTCTCACCAAGGCCCTGTACAGCTGCAGTAAGGTATCCTTGTTCCTAGACTCAAACCCTCTTGATATGAAGGCCAACATACCATTTGCCTTTTGAACCGCCTGCTGTACCTGCATGCTCGCCTTCAGAGACTGATGTACAAGTACCCCTAGGTCTCTCTGCACTTCCCCATCTCTTAATCGATTGCCATTCAAATAGTAATCTGCCCTCCGGTTTGTATTACCAAAGTGGATAACCTCACATTGATCCACATTGTAGTGCATTTGCCATGGATCTGCCCAGTCCCTCAATTTATCCAAATCACACTGGAGCTTCCTGACCCTCTCTTCTGTGCACACAACCCCTCCTAGCTTAGTGTCATCTGCATATTTGGAGATATTACATCCAATCCCCTCATCCAGATCATTAATGTAAATTGTGAATAGATGAGGTCCCAGTACAGATCCCTGTGGCACCCCACTGGTCACCGCCTGCCACTCAGAAAATGAGCCATTTATCCCAACTCTCTGCCTTCTATCTGCCAGTCAGTTCTCAATCCACATCAATACCTTGCTCCGAATCCCATGAGCTTTGATTTTGGAAGCCAGTCGTTTATGTGGGACCTTATCGAAGGCCTTTTGGAAGTCCAGGTACACCACATCCACTGGGTCTCCCCCATCTATTTTACCTGTCACCATCTCAAAGAATTCCAATAGATTTGTCAAGCACGATTTACCTTTTGTAAATTCATGTTGACTCCGTCCGATCCCTTCTCTGCTAGTCATATGCTCCGCTATTACATCCTTAATAATGGATTCCATCATTTTGCCCACTACTGATGTAAGGCTCACCGGCCGATAATTCCCCGCTTGTTCTCTACCCCCCTTTTTAAATTGTGGGGTAACATTAGCTACCCTCCAATCCATGGGTACTGATCCTGAGTCTATCGAGTTCTGGAAAATAATTCTTAAAGCATCTGCTATCTGAATGGCCACTTCCTTGAGTACCCTAGGATGTAGATTATCAGGCCCTTGGGATTTATCTGCCTTCAATCCCATCAATTTCCCCAACACCATATCCTTAGAGATACTGATTTCTTTCAGTTCCTCCCTTGCATTAGTCTCTATGTTTCCCAACATCCTTGGGAGGTTATTTGTATCCTCTCTTGTAAAAACAGAACTAAAGTAAGGATTTAATTGGTCTGTCATTTCCTTATTCCCCATTATATATTCCCCTGATTCCGACTGCAAGGGACCTACTCTTGATTTCACCAATCTTTTCCTCTCGACATATTTATAAAAGCTTTTGCAGTCGGTTTTTATATTTGCCGCAAGCTTACTTTCGTAATTTATTTTTGCTCTCTTGATTAATCCCTTTGTCCTCCTTTGGTGCATCTTGAACTGCTCCCAGTCTTCGGTTGTGGTACTTTTTTTTGGCCAATTGATATGCTCTCTCTTTGGACCCAATGCTGTCTCTAATTTCCCTTGTTATCCACGGTTGAGTCACCTTTTTTGGTTTATTTTTATGCCAAACCGGTATAAACGATTTTTGCAATTTCTCCATTAGATCTGTGAATGCTTTCCATTGTCATTTCCACAGTCAACTCTCCCCCATAAACACCACCCAATCAATCTTACTCAACTCCCATCTCATACCATCATAATTCCCTTTATTTAAATTCAGGACCTTAGTCTCGGTTTTAATTTCTTCACTCTCCATGTCGAGTGAGAATTCGATCATATTGTGATCGCTTCTACCCAAAGGGCCTCGTACAACAAGATTGTTGATTAGCCCCTTATCATTGCATAATACCCAATCTAAAATGGCCTGCTCCCGAGTTGGTTCCTCGACATATTGGTCTAGATAACCGTCCCGTAAACATTCAAGGAATTCCTCCTCCTCAGTATTTTTACCAATTTGACTAGTCCAATCTATATGCAAATTAAAGTCTCCCATGATGACGGCTGTTCCCTTATTGCACGCTTTTCTAATTTCTCTTTTAATGCCTTCCCTCACCTCTACACTAATATTTGGAGGCCTGTATACCACCCCCACTAACGTTTTCCGCCCCCTGCTATTCCTCAGTTCTACCCATATAGATTCCGCATCTTCTGAGTTAATATCCTTCCTGTCAATCGTGTCGGTCCCTTCTCTCACCATCAATACTACCCCACCCCCTTTTCTTTCTTGCCGATCCCTCCTAAATATCGTATATCCCAGGATGCTAAGTTCCCAGGTTTGCCCACCCTGCAGCCATGTTTCTGTAATCCCAATCAAATCATATTTGTTTATCTCAATTTCCACAGCTAATTTATCTACCTTGTTCCGAATGCTTCTTGCATTAAGATATAAAGCCTTCAGATTTGCTTTTTTCACCCTCCGTGCTCGTTCTGATTTTTTACTTTCGCTGCCTCACCTAACTTTTCCTGTTTTATATCTTTTCTGTCCTTTGCCCTATCATACAGGTTCCCACCCCCTGCCAAATTAGTTTAAACCGCACCCAACGGCTGTACCAAACCTAGCTGCCAACATATTGACCCCTTTTGGGTTTAGGTGTAACCCATCCTTCTTGTAGAGGTCATGCCTTCCCCAAAAGAGATCCCAATGATCCAAGAAGCCAAAACCCTGTCCTTTACACCAGCCCCTCAGCCACACATTCATTTGTCTTAATCCTCCATTTTTTGTCCTCAGTTACACTTGGCACAGGTAGCAAATCAGAGATCACCACCCTGGCTGTCCTGTTACTTAGCTTCCGTCCTTGCTCGCTGTAATCCTTTTTCAGTACCTCCTCCCTCTTTTTATCGATGTCATTGGTACCCACATGTACCAAGACATCAGGCTGCTCACCCTCTCCTTTTAGAATACCCTGGACCCGATTTGATATATCCCGTACCCTTGCAGGGAGGCAGCACACCATGCAGGCATACCTATCTGGCTCACAGAATTTCTTGTCTGTACCTCTGACAATGGAGTCCCCAATGACCACTGCATTCCTTCTTACCTTTTGTATCACTGTGCCAGGCTCAGTGCCAGCGACCTGGTCACTGCGGTCAGCTTCTGTCAGGTCATCTCCCTCAACAGCATCCAACAAAATATACCTGTTGCTGAGAGAGGTAGTCACAGGTGTGCTCTCCATTTTACCTGACACATCTGGTCATCTTACCTGACACATTTGGTCATCTTACCTGACACATCTGGACATCTTACCTGACACATCTGGTCATCTTACCTGACACATCTGGTCATCTTACCTGACTCATCTGGTCATCTTACCTGACTCATCTGGTCATCTTACCTGTCACATCTGGACATCTTACCTGACACATCTGGACATCTTACCTGACACATCTGGACATCTTACCTGACACATCTGGACATTTTACCTGACTCATCTGGTCATCTTACCTGACACATCTGGACATCTTACCTGACACATCTGGTCATCTTACCTGGCACATCTGGTCATCTTACCTGACTCATCTGGTCATCTTACCTAACACATCTGGTCATCTTACCTAACACATCTGGTCATCTTACCTGACACATCTGGTCATCTTACCTGACACATCTGGTCATCTTACCTGACACATCTGGTCATCTTACCTGACACATCTGGTCATCTTACCTGACTCATCTGGACATCTTACCTGACACATCTGGTCATCTTACCTGACTCATCTGGTCATCTTACCTGACACATCTGGTCATCTTACCTGACACATCTGGACATCTTACCTGACACATCTGGTCATCTTACCTGAGTCATCTGGTCATCTTACCTGACACATCTGGACATCTTACCTGACACATCTGGACATCTTACCTGACACATCTGGACATCTTACCTGACACATCTGGACATCTTACCTGACACATCTGGTCATCTTACCTGACACATCTGGACATCTTATCTGACACATCTGGACATCTTACCTGACACATCTGGACATCTTACCTGACACATCTGGTCATCTTACCTGACACATCTGGTCATCTTACCTGACACATCTGGTCATCTTACCTGACACATCTGGACATCTTACCTGACACATCTGGACATCTTACCTGACACATCTGGTCATCTTACCTGACACATCTGGTCATTTTACCTGACACATCTGGACTGGCAGTGACTCACCAATGTTTACCTTTTAACAAGCAAATTTGGCTTCAGCCTAACTGTCACGAAGACCTTTGTCTTGCCTCCGACCTCCAATATGAACGTGACCCCGTTGTTGCGGATGAGCCAGAACGGACCCTCATTTGGCCTCTGAAGTGGTGGACGATGTGAACGCCTGCGCGTGAAAACAAACTCACAGTCCTGCAGTTCTTTGGGTCTGTTGTTTCTCGAGTGTCTGTGCCTGGAAGGTGGAGTCAGGGCCAGGTTGACTCTTTCACTCAGCCTGCAGAGGAAAGCTGCCGAGTCGTCCTGCTGTCCGAGCTCTGTGGATGAGTTTGGTGAAGAGGTTTTGAGGTCCTCCTTGGGTTCTGTGCAGATACCCAACAGTGCCCATGGTAGTTTGTCGACTCAGTTAAGTCCTTAAAGTCTGGTCATGAGTTAGCCCTGAGGTGCCTGTGGAAGTGCTCCACTAACCCATTTGACTGTGGGTGGTAGGCTTTGGTGTGGTTTGACTAGGTGCCCCACAGGCTGGCGAGGTCGGACCACAGACTGGAGGTGAACTGGGACCCTCTGTTGGATGTGATATGGGATGGTAACCCGAACCGTGCCACCCAGGATGAGATAAGGGCCCTGGCGCACGAGGTTGTGGACGTGTCTGCCAGCGGGTATGCTTCTAGCCACTTGGATACTGGTAAGGGCCCTACTATGTCCACGTGAACGTGGTCAAACCATTCTGTGGGCTCAAAGTGCTGAGGTGGGGTCTTGGTATGCTGCTGCACCTTGGTTGTTTGGCTCTGCATGGACGCCTTTGCCCACCCACTGACCTGTTTCCGCAATCCATGCCACATGTATTTGCTGGCCACCAGCCAGTCTGTGGATGGAATCTAAAACCTGCCATCTCCAAGCCGCCAGGACAATGGGTCTGACGTGACCAGTGGCCACATCGCACAGTGTCCCAGGGTTCCTGCTATCTGTTCACGATGGTCGACCGCTTCAGCAAGTGGCAAGAAGCAGACACATCCACAATCTCGTGTGCCAGGGCCCTCATCTCATCCTGGGTGGCACGGTTCATCCAGAAGGTCAGCAGCTTGAGAGCAACTGCGTTGATTGCTGTCAGTTCGCTCGTTGTTGGGTTTAGATGCTGTCTAAACTCTTTGTACTTGGAAGAAGACACACACACACACACACACACACACACACACACACACACACACACACACACACACAATGTAGTCAGTTTAAGCTCTGAGTTTTATTGGAGGCTAAGGCTCGACTTTTATATTCACTCCATTCCCGCTGTTGCCCCCCCTTTACTGACGTCACAATCCGCATAACAAAAGCGGGTTTCCACGCACGGGTACTTTCCTGCTTAACGATCCCTTTCTTCCCCATGTCCGTCCCTGTCAGTTGGCTGCGCAGCAAGGCCAGCGCCATTTTGGGGTCGTTGGGCTTTAAGCTGCCCTTGCCATTCGCCCGCTGGTTCGGTTGTTGGGATCAGTGCCTATACGTGGGCTGCTGGCCTTTGGTTGCACTCACTGCCCGGAGCGCCAGCTCGATCACCGCGGCAGTGGGCCGCCACACTGTGAACATTTCCTTTATCCATATCTTCATTCTCATTTGGGGTGGTGTGGTTAGCGTAGCAATTAACGCAACCCTATTACAGATCCAGAAACAGGGGTTCAAATCCCGCGCTGTTTGTGTGTTCTCCCCATGTCTGCATGGGTTTTCCCCAACCGAGGGCTCCGGTTTCGTCCCTCCCTTCAAAACATACGGGGGTTGTTGGTTGATTTTGGTAATTGGGTAGCACAGGCTCATGGGCCGAGGGGTCTGTTACCATGTTATATGGCTAAATCACATTAAAATTAAAATCTTATAAACCTCTGTCAGCTTTCCCCTCAGACTCCTTCACACTGGGGTAAACATTCCCAACTTCTTCTGATAACTCAATCCCTCCATGGAATGTTACAGCACAGAAACAGGCTCTTCTAGTCTGTGCCAAACTAATTATTCTGCCCGCTGACCTGCACCCAGTCCATAGCCCTCCATACTCCTCCCATCCATGGGCCTGTCCAAATTCTTCTTAAATATTAAAATTGAGCCCCCATTCACCATTTCAGCTGGAAGCACGTTCCATACCCCCACCACTCTCTGTGAGAAGATGTTCCCCCTAAACTTCTCCCCTTTCGCCCTTAACCCATGTCCTCTGGTTTGTATCTCACCCACCCTCAGTGGGAAAAGCCTGTCAACATTTACTCTGTCTATTCCCCTCATAATTTTAAACATCTCTATCAACTCTCTCCTCATTCTTCTACACTCCAGGGAATAAAGTCCTAACCTGTTTAACCTTTCCCTGAAGTCCGGGCAACATCCTAGTAAATCTTCTCTGCACTCTTTCTATCTTATTGATCTCTTTCCTGTAGTTCGGTGACCAAAACTTCACACAATCCTCCAGATTTGGCCTCACCAATGTCTTGTCCAACTTAACCATAACTTCCAGTCGTGGCATTATTATTATTTCTGTTTCCTCTCGAGTTTAAACACATCCTTGCAATAGTGCAGACTCACCAACATCCATGGCTGTCACATGATGTCCCAGCTCCTGCTCTCAATGCCCTGATTGATGATGTCAAACACTTCCTTCACCACTTGGTCTAGCTGCCACTCTCAGGGAACCATGTGCCTGTCACTCTAGCCTGAGTGGATTCTCCCTGGCAAGTGATTTTGTGAGGTTTGCTGGAGTTCTCTGCAGAGCAGTGAGCAGTGGAATGTCTTAAGATTTTGAATGGGATTGCCAGGTTGATATTGAGCAATTGTCATCTTGGTTAGAAATTCTAAACAATGAAGTGTTAACAGATGATAAGGAATTACCCAGTTGGGACTAAAAACTGCATCACTTGTTCACTCAGAAGGTTATGAAATTTTCGGACTTTCCTGGGCCAAGACCATAAGACATAGCAGCAGAAGTAGGCTGTTCAGCCCATCAAGTCAGTTTTTCCATCGTGAGCTGATCCATTCTCCCACTCAGCCCACTCCCCTGCCTTCTCCCCATAACCTTAGATATCCTGACTAATCAGATACCGATCAGTCTCTGCCTAAATACACTCAACGACCTGGCCTCCACAGCCGCCCGAAATACCAAATTCCAGAGGTTCACCACTCTCTGGATGAGGAAATTCCTCCACATCTGTTTTAAATGGACCCTTCATTGCTGAAGTTGTGCCTCTTGACTTGGACTCCCTGACCATATAACCATATAACCACTTACAGCACAGAACAGGCCAGTTCGGCCCTACTAGTCCATGCCGTAGCAAATCCCCACCCTCCTAGTCCCACTGACCAGCACCTGGTCCATACCCCTCCAGTCCCCTCCTATCCATGTAACTATCCAGTCCATCCTTAAATGTAACCAATGATCCCGCCTCGACCACGTCTGCCGGAAGCTCATTCCACATCCCCACCACCCTTTGCGTAAAGAAATTTCCCCTCATGTTCCCCTTATAATTTTGCCCCTTCAATCTTAAAACATGGCCTCTAGTTTGAATCTCCCCCACTCTTAATTGAAAAAGCCTATCCACATTTACTCTGTCTGTCCCTTTTAAAATCTTAAACACCTCTATCAAGTCCCCTCTCAATCTTCTACGCTCCAGAGAAAAAAGCCCTAGTCTGCACAACCTTTCCCTGTAACTCAGACCCTGAAATCCTGTCAACATTCTCGTGAACCTTCTCTGCACTCTCTCTATTTTGTTTATATCTTTCCTATAATTTGGTGACCAAAACTGTACACAGTACTCCAAATTTGGCCTCACCAATGCCTTGTACAATTTCATCATAACCTCCCTACTCTTGAATTCAATACTCCGATTTATGAAGGCCAACATTCCAAATGCGTTCTTCACCACACCATCTACCTGAGTATCAGCCTTGAGGGTACTATTTACCATAACTCCTAAATCCCTTTGTTGCTCTGCACTCCTCAATTGTCTACTATTCAATGTATATGACCTATTTAGATTGGCCTTTCCAAAATGCAGCACCTCACATTTATCTGTATTAAATTCCATCAGCCATTTCTCAGCCCACACCTCCAGCCTTCCTAAATCACCTTTTAATCTACGGTAATCTACCTCACTGTCCACAACACCACCAATCTTTGTGTCATCCGCAAACTTGCTTATCCAATTCTCTACCCCTACATCCAGATCGTTAATATATATAACAAATAATAGTGGACCCAGGACCGATCCCTGAGGAACTCCACTAATCACCGGCCTCCAATTGGACAAACAATTTTCTACCACTACTCTCTGACACCTCCCATCCAACCATTGCTGAATCCATTTCACTACCTCCTTATTTATACCTAATGCCTCCACCTTTTTTCCTAACCTCCTATGGGGAACTTTGTCAAAAGCTTTACTAAAGTCTAAATAGACAACATCCACAGCCTTCCCTTCATCAATCTTTTTTGTAACCCCCTCGAAAAACTCAATCAGGTTTGTCAAGCATGATCTACCCCTGAAAAAACCATGTTGATTACTCCCTATCAATCCCTGTACCTCCAAATATTTTTAAATACCATCCCTCAGAACACTTTCCATCAACTTACCCACCACAGACGTCAGACTCACGGGCCTATAATTCCCAGGTTTACATTTGGACCCTTTCTTAAACAGCGGAACCACATGCGCCACCCTCCAATCCTTTGGCACAACCCCGTGGCCAGTGACATCCTAAATATCTCTGTTAATGGCCCCACTCTCTGTCCACTAGCCTCCCTGAGTGTCCTTGGGAATATTTTGTCCGGTCCGGGAGATTTATCCACCTTTATCTTTTTCAACACAGCCATCACTACCTCCTCTGTTATCCTTATATGCTTCATGACCTCCCCACTATTTTTCTTTACCTCAACTGGTTTCCATGGGAAACAACTTTGCCACATCTACTCTGTCCAGGCCTTTCAATGTTCAAAATACTTCTATGAGGTCCGCCTCATTCTTCTGAACTCCAAGGAGTCCAGTCCAAAAGCTGTCAAACAGTCCTCATTATGCTAATCCCTTCATTCCAGGAATCATTCTTGTGACTCTTCTCTGAACCCTCTCTGACGGCAGCAAATCTTTTCATAAATAAGGAGCCCAAAACTGTACCCTGTACCAAAATGTGCGCTCACCAGGGCCTTCTAAGCCCACACATCACATCACTGATCTTGTACCCTATCCCTCTCAATATGAATGTCTTGGACACCAGGGAAAGGGTGGCTTCTGGGGATATGTAGGAGTTAAGCAGGTTAAAATCCAGGGGCAGTTACAAATACACAACTGAGAGTGGGGGTTTTGCATCAGAGATGTGAATTTAGAGATTATTGTCATGTTGCTCATATGTTCTCAGGGCAGCAGATGGCGATCTGCACTACACAAGGACAGGAGCTGGACACAAACTGCAGGTCCTCTGTGTCAAGTGGAATGTCTGGGGAAAGAAATTCGCCACAATCGTCGACTCTCCGCTTCCCCACATCACAGGATCACAGAACGTTGGAACAGGAGTAGGCAATTTAGCCTGCACCATCACCCTCCTGGGGTTCATGTGAGCCAGAAAAATCACCCGGTAAATGCTGGAGGAGCTCAGCCAGTCTTGCAGGTAAAGATATTTTTCAGGCCTGAGCCCATCTTCAAAGTTTAAGCAAAAAGCAGGAAGGCGTCTAAATAAAGACTGGGGAGAGAAAGGGGGATAAATGGGAGGAGGAGGAGTCCAGACCAACAGACAAAAGGTCTGTTGGAGATGAGAATCAGGTCTGAAACATCAGTGATGTATCTTTACCTCCTGCGAGACCAGCCGAGTTTCTCCAGCTTTTACTCTGTAATCACGGCATCTGGAGGCTTTTGTGCTTCACTCTATTCTTTGACAAAGGGCTCAAGCCTGAAACATTGGTTATTATTTTTATCTTGTATTTAGACATACAGCACAATATCAGGCCCTGTGCCCGTGCCGCCCAATTAACCTCCATCCCTGGTGCACTTTTGAAGGGTGGAAAGAAACTGGGAGCCCCTAGGGAAAATCCACACAGACACAGGGAGGACGTACAAACTCCTTATAGATTGCGCGGGATTCGAACCCAGGACCTAATCGCTAGTGCTGTAACAGCGTTACACTAACCGCCCCATTACGCATCTTTATCTTTGCTACAGTTCCAGTGCCTGCTGACATTTTGGTCATAACCCGATGTAAGGGCCAAGCCCAAAATGTTGGTGACTACATAAAGGACATTGTCTGACCTGCTGAGATTCTCCTGCATTCTTTTCACTCCAAATTTCTTTTCTCACTCTCTGACTGCTCCCATTCCCTCCCTGACCCGATATCTACTTTACTCATCCCCACCACCACCCCAGACTTGCTCTCAGCGAAACCCCCTCCCTGCTCTTCAATGACCTTCTTTTGCCTTCCTCCATTCTCACACCTGAAACGTCGACCATTTCCTGCTGCAGATGCTCCCCGGCCTGCTGGATGTTTCTAGCAATTTCTGCTTTCATTCTGCATTTCCAACATCAGTAGTATCCACAGCCTAGACACCCAGATCGTAAAGCCTCGTGTCCTCCAGATCTCTGGCTAATTAATTTGTTCCGTGAAACAAGATCAATTTGTGTCCAACTATGCTCCTTTCATCTTTCATCACATTTCGGGCCTTCTGGGGACACACTGTGGGTGGGTCTGTATCAAGGTTGGAGGGTGAGTGGGTCTGAGGCACAGCTCACCCACGAATGGAAGAAGTGGTTAAGTGAGTACTGAAACCATCCATCCTGTTCACTCCAGAACCAGGCCACCGATGCCATTTACTGAGTGTTTTTACTACAACCACCGCGTCTGCAGACTCCCGTGCAGACCAAGGGTTTAAGTTGCAGAGAGGATGGGAGAGGACCAAGGGAATAACTCTGTCTGGGTGAGGCCGTTGTTGTGGGGATGTGTTACGAACAGGGCAGCTCGTGTGTGGGTGATGAAGAACGGTGATGAGTTGCAGTGACGTGTCAGGGAGAGCCTCTCCCACAGCTCCAGCTGCAGGAATTGTTCGAGCTCAGCTCTTGGCTATTTTATAGACTTGCTTTGATACAGAGCCAAAGAATCCTTAACAAATAATAGTGAAAGCTTTGATGATGTGAATACTCTTCTGGATATTTGGCCCAGGTACAACACTTTGGTTCAGCGAATGAAGTGGTCACATTTCAACTCCATATGTGGTTGGTCCCCTTATCAAGGTCAGTAACAAAATAACATGCACTTTGGTGTGAATGGAGATAAATCTGCTTTGGCACTCACCCCAGACCAGAGCACCCACCAGTGTTAACGTTTGGTTTGTTCAATCAATAATGTTCAGTCTGAAACCAATTCCACACACAGGACAGAGCAGAAAGATAGCGAGAGGGAGCAGCTCATATTCTCTCCACCAGCCATTCTCCACCTTATTTTGGCTATGGCCCCCTTAGGTCTCTGCTCAAGGTTTATGGTCCCCTTCCCCATGAAGCAGTCACTTCTGCCCTTCTCTCCTGCCCACTATATAAAAAATATAAAAAATCTTTAGGATTTGCCTCCCCCCTTGAATGTGGTGTGGGCTGCACGACCCGTCGTTGAGAATGGCTGCTCTAGAATACGTGTCTACTGAGCTGTGGGAAAGGGTCATAGGTTCATGAGTGTGCACTCTGGGAGGGGCAGTACTAAGGGGGTGTTTTGTGGGAAGGGAAAAGTTTGGTGGGTTAGAGAGGAATGCGGCTGGACACAGGCTGAACACAGGAAGAATCTTTATGAAGGGGATCGCATCAGGGATATCGCACACGAGTCCTCTCAATCACACAGCACAGTGTAATCAGTCAGGTCAGACTGAACATGACCGATACGAAAAACTACTTACATTTAAACACACACAGTACAACTCAGTCACATCGGATTTGATGCTACCGATACTAGCAACTGTGTATAGACCTATCACAACCAAGGATTACAATCTGCTCCCTGCCGTTGCTTATCTAACATGGACACGGCTCCAGTGCTGTGTAACAGCCCTGATCCCTGTGTAGTGCCCACCTTACCAACAATTTCTCTAGAATTGTCCGCAGTTCGTGACCTGGAGTGGAGCAGAGTTAGTCTCAGGACCAAGAAGCACCTCCACATGGAGGACTTAATAGTCCAGCACAGGTAATCACTAGGTGAGGAAAGGGGCTAATGGACAGGTGTGTGCTTATGGGTGGGCAGAGTCCAGCCTTGATTGGCATGTGATGCAATTTCCCACCAGGAACCAGACGGAGAGGTCCATGTCCCACGACAATGCACACTCCCACCAAGATCCAGACGGAGATGTCCATGTCTCACCACAACGCCCACTCCCACCACGATCCAGACGGAGAGGTCCATGTCTCACCACAATGACCACTCCCACCACGATCCAGACGGAGAGGACAATGTCCCACCATAACGCACACTCCCAGCACGAACCAGACGGAGAGGTCCTTGTCCCACCACAATGTCCACTCCCAGCAGGATCCAGACAGAGAGGTCCTTGTCCCACCACAACACACACTCCCAGCACGATCCAGACGGAGAGGTCCATGTCCCACCACAATGTCCACTCCCAGCAGGATCCAGACAGAGAGGTCCATGTCCCACCACAACGCCCACTCCCAGCACAATCCAGACGGAGAGGTCCTTGTCCCACCACAATGCCCACTCCCACCACGATCCAGACGGAGAGGTCCATGTCCCACCACAACGTCCACTCCCACCACGATCCAGACGGAGAGGTCCATGTCCCACCACAACGCCCACTCCCAGCAGGATCCAGACAGAGAGGTCCATGTCCCACGACAACGTCCACTCCCAGCACGATCCAGACGGAGAGGTCCTTGTCCCACCACAACACCCACACCCACCACGATCCAGACAGAGAGGTCCATGTCCCACCACAGTGCACATTACACGAGGTGCCACATTTACAAAATTGAAGTTCAAGCTGATTGACACGACACCGAGTGCAGTGAGAAGGTTTCATCTAATAGGTCAGCACTAACATGCATACAGCCGTGCAAAGTAGCTGAGCAGGAGTACGAATGACGGATAATCATGGGTCAGAGAAAAGATTCATCGGCATCAGGCAAGGGCAGCAGAAGAGCACAGTTGTGGGGGGCATTCAGGAGCCTGATTGCTGCAGCACCTTGAAACTTTCTGTGGGCCATCTCATCATTATTGGTACACAACCATTGAAGGTGGAGGTGGAACAGTCTTTGTACAGTCCAAGGTGTGGAAGGAGTGTGGAGGAGGGAGTGATTGAAGAGGGAGTGCAGAGGAGGGAGTGTGGAGGAGAGAGTGAGGTGGGGGAGAGTGGCAGAGGAGGGAGTGTGGAGGAGGGAGTGCTCATCCTTGTGGAGTCTGGAGGGGCAGGACTGAGGGGAGAACAATCAGAGGGTGAAATTGAAGTGAAGCAGTGGGGTCAGTTTGGGGGCAATGGGGTCAGTTTGGGGCCAGAGGGGTCAATTTTGGGGGCAGTTTGCGATCAGTTTGGGGAAGTGGGTCAGTTTGGGAGCAGAGGGGTCAATTTGGAGGTCAGTTTGGGGTCAATTTGGGGCAGTGGGGTCAGTGGGTCAGTTTGAGGGCAGTGGGGTCAATTTGGGGATCAGTTTGGGGTCAATTTGGGGGCAGTGGAGTCAGTCTGGGGCAGTGCGTCAGTTTGGGGACAGAGAAGACAGTTTGGGGAAGAGGGGCAGTTTGGGGTCAGTGGGTCAGTTTGGGGGCAGTGGGTCAGTTTAGGGGCAGTGGGGTGAGTTTGGGGGCAGTTGGTCTGTTTGGGGGCAGTGGACTCTGTTTGGGTTCAGTGGGGTCAGTTTGCGATCAGTGGGGTCAATTTGGGGGCAGTGGGCCAGTTTGGGGCAGTGGGTCAGTTTGGGGTCAGTGAGGTCAGTTTGGGGGCATTGGGGTCTGTGGGTCAGTTTGGGGCAGTGGGGTCAGTTTGGGGGCATTGGAGTCTGTGGGTCAGTGGGGTCAGTTTGGGGCAGTGGGGTCAGTTTGGGGTCAGTGAAGTCAGTTTGGGGGCATTGGGGTCTGTGGGTCAGTTTGGGGCAGTGAGGTCAGTTTGGGGTCAGTGAGGTCAGTTTGGGGGCATTGGGGTCTGTGGGTCAGTGGGGTCATTTTGGGGCAGTGGGGTCAGTTTGGGGTCAGTGAGGTCAGTTTGGGGGCATTGGGGTCTGTGGGTCAGTTTGGGGCAGTGGGGTCAGTTTGGGGTCAGTGAGGTCAGCTTGGGGGCATTGGGGTCTGTGGGTCAGTTTGGGGCAGTGGAGTCAGTTTGGGGTCAGTGAGGTCAGTTTGGGGCAGTGGGGTCAGTTTGGGGTCAGTGAGGTCAGTTTGGGGGCATTGGGATCTGTGGGTCAGTTTGGGGCAGTGGGGTCAGATTGGGGTCAGAGAGGTCAGTTTGGGGGCATTGGGGTCTGTGGGTCAGTTTGGGGCAGTGAGGTCAGTTTGGGGGCATTGGGGTCTGTGGGGTCAGTTTGGGGTCAGTGAGGTCAGTTTGGGGGCATTTGGGTCTGTGGGGTCAGTGAGGTCAGTTTGGGGTCAGTGGGGTCAGTTTGGGGTCAGTGAGGTCAGTTTGGGGCAGTGGGGTCAGTTTGGGGTCAGTGAGGTCAGTTTGGGGTCAGTGGGGTCAGTTTGGGGTCAGTGGGGTCAGTTTGGGGTCAGTGAGGTCAGTTTGGGGCAGTGGGGTCAGTTTGGGGTCAGTGAGGTCAGTTTGGGGTCAGTGGGGTCAGTTTGGGGTCAGTGGGGTCAGTTTGGGGGTCAGTGAGGTCAGTTTGGGGTCTGTGGGGTCAGTTTGGGGTCAGTGAGGTCAGTTTGGGGCAGTGGGGTCAGTTTGGGGTCAGTGAGGTCAGTTTGGGGCAGTGGGGTCAGTTTGGGGTTAGTGAGGTCAGTTTGAGGGCATTGGGGTCTGTGGGGTCAGTTTGGGGCAGTGAGGTCAGTTTGGGGGCATTGGGGTCTGTGGGGTCAGTGGGGTCAGTTTGGGGTCAGTGAGGTCAGTTTGGGGTCAGTGAGGTCAGTTTGGGGCAGTGGGGTCAGTTTGGGGTCAGTGAGGTCAGTTTGGGGCAGTGGGGTCAGTTTGGGGTTAGTGAGGTCAGTTTGGGGGCATTGGGGTCTGTGGGGTCAGTTTGGGGGCATTGGGTCAGTGAGGTCAGTTTGGGGCAGTGGGGTCAGTTTGGGGTCAGTGAGGTCAGTTTGGGGGCAGTGGGGTCAGTTTGGGGTTAGTGAGGTCAGTTTGGGGGCATTGGGGTCTGTGGGGTCAGTTTGGGGTCAGTGAGGTCAGTTTGGGGTCAGTGGGGTCAGTGGGTCAGGTTTGGGGGCAGTGGGGAGGCTGTGGTCCAGCCCCTGAACCCACCGCACGCAGCGCCTGCAAAACAGACAAGGCACGCATCGTCGGGACCGAGCACGCTGACACGTACGCGTTGCTGGGGCCGCGCACGCACGCACGCAGCCTGGCTCGCGCGGGGTAGCGGTGAGTTGGAGCGGGAAGCGCTGCACGTCTCGCGTCGGGGTGAGTGGAGGGGAGGGGGGAGGAGGGTGGGTTAGGAGGGGGGGGAGGGGGAGGGTTAGGAGGGGGGGAAGGGGGAGGGGGAGGGGGAGGGGGGGGGAGGGAGAGGGGGGGAGGGAGAGGGGGGAGGGGGGAGGAGGGGGGAGGGTTAGGAGGAGGGGGAGGGGGTGGGTTAGGAGGGGGGGAGGGGGAGGGTTAGGAGGGGGGGAGGGGGAGGGGGAGGGGGAGGGGGGGGGAGGGAGAGGGGGGAGGGAGAGGGGGGAGGGGGGAGGAGGGGGGAGGGTTAGGAGGAGGGGGAGGGGGGTGGGTAGGAGGGGGGGAGGGGAGGGTTAGGAGGAGGGGAGGGGGGTGGAGGGGGGAGGGTTAGGAGGAGGGGGAGGGGGGTGGGTTAGGAGGGGGGAGGGGGAGGGGGGGAGGGAGAGGAGGGAGGGGGGAGGGAGAGGGGGGAGGGGGAGGAGGGAGGGGGAGGGGGGTGGAGGGGGAGGGTTAGGAGGAGGGGGAGGGTGGAGGAGGGGGAGGGTGGAGAGGGGGAGGGTGGAGGAGGGGGAGGGTGGAGGAGGGGGAGGGTGGAGGAGGGGGAGGGTGGAGGAGGGGAGGGTGGAGGAGGGGGAGGGTGGAGGAGGGGGAGGGTGGAGGAGGGGGAGGGTGGAGGAGGGGGAGGGTGGAGGAGGGGGAGGGTGGAGGAGGGGGAGGGTGGAGGAGGGGGAGGGTGGAGGAGGGGGGAGGTGGTGGAGAGGAGGGGGAGGGGGAGGGTGAGCAGGGGAAGGAGGGAGGAGTGTGTTGGAGGGAGTGGTGGGGAGGAGGGGGGTAGGGAGGGGGGAGGTTGAGATGGGAGGGGTGGGGAGGAGGGGAATGAGAGGTAGAGGTCTGGCCAGCTCTGTGGAAGGGTGTTTTAGATTTCAGCATCTGCAGCCTTGAAACATTTTCTCTCACCTTGTAAAATTGATTGGTAGTTTGGTAGTTAACCTCTCAGGCACATGGTGCAAAGAGAGGAATAAGGTGCATGAAGCTGGTCTCTCCAGTTCCCTTCCTGTCATCCCTGATTAGCTGCATGACACCCCTAAGCAGACTGCTTACCTCAGACCTGCCCCGACGCAAGCTTCCCATCCAAAGTCTCCAAGATAGTTTGCTATAAACTCTGCTCCTTGATCCATCCACTTGGGTGGAACAGCTTCTCTTTACCTGTCTAAACTGTAATGATGTCCACCTCCTCTCAACCTTCCTCGTTCCAGAGACGAAAGTGCCCCAGCATGGCTCACTGATGAAAGGATGTGCTGACATGGGAGAGGAGGTTCACAAGCATGATTCTGGGAATTGAAAGGGTTATGAGAAATGTTTGATGCCTCTTGGCTGTATTCATTGGAATTTCAGAGAATGAGGTGGGGGGGATCTCATTGAAACATTTTGAATGTTGAAAGGCGTGGACAGAGTAGAAGTAGCAAAGATGTTTTTCACAGTGAAAGAGTCAAGGACAAGAGGGCACTAACTTCAGGATAGAAGGCTGCCGCTTAGAACAGAGATGTAGAGGAATGTGAAGGCCGGTGAATCTGTGGAATATGTTGCCACAGGCGGTTGTGGAAGCCGGGTCATTGGGTGTATTTAAGGCAGAGATTGATCGATTCTTGATTAGCCAGGGCATCAAAGGTTATGGGAGAAGGCCGGGCTTGAATGGCAGGGCAGACTCAAAGGGCTGAATAGCTTTTTCTGCTCCTATGTATTATGTTCTTATCTCCAGACGATCCTGATCCCCGAAGCCATTCTGATAAATCTCCCAGAAGGGTGATGACAAGAAATGGATGCAATCAATTATAGGAGAGCTGAATTAAATGACCTGTGGTTATTCTCTGATTCCATACAGGGGATATGTTAATCAAGACTCGGATCACCTGATTAACAGATGGGATTAGCTTGGAAATTCCAGACTCGGGTTGAGGCCAGATATAAATTTTTCCATTTTCTATCACCTAGCCCCACCCACAATATTCCATTTCAAAGTGCCAGGCTTGTTGGAACGCATCCACGTGCACAGAAGTAGATGCCAAACCTGCTTGATTTAATGGAAGACTCTGACTCCGTGTGAAGACCTTGCGGGAGTGCACCACTGCCATAGGTTGAAGTTTGCACACCCAGGCCGCTGCCTGGGTATTTCTCTGAATGGTGCTGTGAGATTTTTCTATGGAGGCATCCGAGTTGGCAAAGACCCAATGCTGGAGAAACTCAACAGGTCAAACAGTATATACAGCAAGATAAAGATACATAACTAATGTTTCGGGCTTGAGCCCTTCATTAAGATACAAGCAAAATGTCGGCCGAACATCAGCTTCTCTGGTTCTGCTCGCCTACACTGTTGTTCTCCTTCCCTTCCCTTTCCCCAACTCTCCACCCCCTTCTCTCCCCATTCACAGAGCCATACCCCCTCCCCCACCTGTTGCTGGTATGCCCACCCTCCATTATCCCACCTCTTACCTCCTGCCTGTTGGACTGCTCTCCTCTCCTCCCATCCCCCTGCCAACCTTTTTGTTTGGGCACCTGCCTACATTTTGCTCATACCTTGATGAAGGACTCAAGCCCAAAACATTGTTA